>NW_027505761.1:0-148013 GCF_021521415.1 Bidens hawaiensis
AAAAATAACTTAAATGTGAAGATTGAAAGATGGAAAGAAGAAATCTCAGATCTGCTTTTGGAAAAAGAAATGTGGAGAAACCTGTAAGCGATAAAGATTGAATGGGAATGGATGTAGTCTATTTATGCGCATCGCATTTAATGCGACTGACTGCTTGCCAGAGGAGGGAGAAATGGCGGACCAATAGACGATTGACACGTCAAGTGGGAAAGACGAAAAGTGGGAATAGGATGTCAAACGACGGTGCGCACGTCTTGTCAGTTGTCCCACGACGTTTCTTTTTCCACCACATCATCACAACCATCCCACTTGCAAAAAGTTCAAATTATTGATAAATCACAGATATCTCACAAAAGAAATTTTCCCTCATATAATATAATATTCACAAAAAGACAAAAAGTTCTTTCTCATTCATATTCAAAAGAAGATTACAAAATATGAAGAAACTTTTACAAATATTAAAGTTCATATCTATCATAAGGATTAGGAGCGGACGTATCCTCCGGAGGAGTGTCCTCAGATGAGGCATCCTCAGACTCGTCATCAAGGTAATTCCTCATCTGTTGCACACCATCATTGGCTGAGCCAAACTCCGGGAGCATATTCTGTAGAGGAAACACTAGGCCTCATATTCCTTAATCCGCATGTCATATTCTTTCTTAACATCAAGGCCGTGAAGAGGATGATTTTCAAAAGAAAGATTAGTTTGAGCATACATCATCCCTTCATCAAAGCCTTTCACGCTGGCCGGCCAGGGAAGAAGCAGTCATTAAATTAGCAAAGCTATCAGTTAGCTCAGAACTTCCCTTATTATGTCTAACAAAGGAAAAAAGATAATTTATTAGCATTAAAAGCATAGGGTATGCAATGAAAAACATATGAATGAACCTTACAGAATCAAGCCGTCGGGTGATGAACCATTGTCGATCTTGCTCGGCGCGCTCCGCCCTGCTTTGAAGCTCCCGCAACTCGTTAGCCATTTTTTGTTTGTCATTGGAAGCTTCAGTGGCACGAGCTTCCGCTTCTGCACGAGATTGCAGAATGAGTCATAAGCAGACTGTATTTCAGCAACATTTTTGTCTTTAAGCTCAGATCGCTCCTTCTACAGCTTCAGTTCTGCCTCAAGCTCCTGGATCCGATTGCCTTGGCAGGTTACCTGGCTTTCTAAGGCCGAATTAGCTTAAAGGGCCCTCGCCAAGTCATCCTTCTTCTTCTGGGTCTTAGCATGAGCAGCCTCAAGGACCTCGTTTTGCCTCTCGCAGGCTTCTTTCCATTGGCAGGCAGCGGCATCATTCCAGTATTTCTCACTATTAAGAGCGATTTCGACATCAGATAGCTTCTACTTCGCCATGTTTGCCGCTGACCGATGCTCCGCCGCTTCCATTTTAGCTTCCTCGACAGCTCGAGAAGCTTCTCCAAGCTTACCACCCATTGTGCATCATTCGCGTAGTATTTCTTGTACACAAGCCAAGAATTGGCAAATGACGAAGAAACATCCATGTGAAGATCATGGCGAGAGCAACCACGCTGATGGATCCGTTCCGCGGGTGGCACACATTCTTTAATGAAAGCCATGCATACTCCAGGATCAGTGAAGCGCGACCCATTAACAATATCCCAATTTGGGGTAAACAAGTGATAATCCTCCCCGGGGTTCGCCTCTCCATAATAATCAGAACTTGAGGCGTCGAGGCGAACTGGGATAGAGGAAGATTGCTGAGGACCGCCATGCGTCGACCCTCCTCCAACATCATGGACAGATTGTCCAAACCGAAAGTCTCCTTCTGCACCCGTTGGCAGAGGAGAGGAAGTAAAAGGAAATGAAGGAGGAGGTCGAGGTGGAGATTCTTGGATCCTGAAACCCTCTTCGTTCACAACTTGGTTATTTTCTTGGAAACCAGTAGCGTCCCCAGTCTGAAAAAGATAGTCCAAGAAATCATTATTCCTGGACTGGAGATTTGGCCCCTCCAAAGTTGTCTCAACGAGAGGAGTAGGAGGCCTATCCTCTTTCTCTTTCTCTAAAGAAGGAGACGGTTGCTTCTCGGATTCTGGTGTTGGTGATGGTAATCTTTCTTACACATCGTCTCCAATAATCGACGGATCTGCACAAGAAAATCACATTTATCTACCAGTCAAAGTAGTGAAATACAAAAAGTGAAGTACGTACCAGTTATTGTCTTCATGCGTTCAGCAAGACTAGATTGCGGCTTCTTAGGACGATGAGCCCGCCGTTTCTTAGCCACTGGTCCGCTGCTGGTACCCGCGGCACTCGTGCCCGTATCAATTTCCTGAAAAGACTTGAAAGTCCTCTTTTTCTCCAATTATGCCAATAGGTGGGAGACAGATGAATATTCAAGAGCATCGTCAGAGTTCTCTTCTTCTTGGGATGCAGAATCATCACTCGATGATAGAATGACGGACACCCCATCAGAAGTAAGGGCGTTAAGAGGAGGAGGGTTTAAAACATACTCACCTAATTTAAAGGTAGCGTCCGAAACTACGGGTTCAACACACACCTTCACAGGAAAAAGGAAATAGCCCTCAGTCTTTTCAAGGACAGGTCTGTCTTTCACGTCGCGAATACTCTTCCTCGCACAACCCCTATCCTCAAAAAGCGCATTTAGCATAGGTCCTGGACCTGAAAGATAAATATAAAACATTAATCATAAAACCTCAAACAGAAGAAAGAGGAAGAGGGTAACTTATGCTCGTCTAAACCGATAAAGACAGGCTCCAAATATGGAGATGGCCACAACCGGCTTATGCCTGCCCACACAAGATCTTCCTCAGAAAGAGCCCTCATTGGCGTCGATTCTGAAACCAAGATACAGAACCAGTCTCGACCCTCATGGGAAGCCGTGACAACTTCCGGAAGCGCCCCGCCAGCTGGGCGACGGACCATAGTAAGTGGAACAACGTCTTATGAGATCCAGAAGAACTTATGATGCTAATCTTGGGAACCCCCCTTGGGCAAAATGCCAATAATCCTATCTTCCCGGGCATAAAACTTGAACCATCCGCCACGGTTGGCCATTCGGTAGAACACCGGGAAGCGGTCAACGTGAGGTAACATATCTCTCGCCGTACACAAGAATTCAAAATAGTGAATTATCATAATGGAAAGTGGATGTAATTGGGATAGATGAATCCCATAGGCAGTTAACACCTTCATAAAGAATTTCATTATAGGAAACCGAAAATTTCCATACTAAAAAAAGTCAGAATAGACGGCCATCTTGCCGTTAGGAGGCAAACTGGCCACAGATCCGGCAGCAGGGAACTCGGGTCCCCACTCCGGTGGGATTCCATAAGTACGAAGAAACACTTCATATTCAGAAACATCCCAACTGATTTCTGCAGTATCAATAGTTGGTACCAAAGATCCTGTATTACTAGTCATCGTGTTATCGATAAATGGAAAACAGCGAACAATCGTGATAATATCAGAGATATCGGATAGAAAAATCGAGAGAAAAAAAAGAAATATCAAGGAAATCAAGGACGAATAAACTTCAAAAAGAAGTAACCAACACTATTTATACCCATCACAATTAATGCGATGGGATATGAATAGTGGAAAGAGAAAATCATCGCTCAATCAAATGACGCCACATCACACGGGAAATTCAAAAAAGTGAAAAAGGTACACGGTCGGGTACAATGACAACCGTCATAAACATCCCATCATCTGTTCACGCGCCTGTGAGTGATCAACTTATCCTTTTTCATGATTATCCACAGTTTCCAACAAAAGATATTTCTACAACTTACAAGATTCAAAAATCCACAAATTTTACCTTAAGTCCAAAATTTCACCCGCATAAAAACTTCACGAGGACAAAACACTGGACTGGGGGGACTTATAGAGGTAGGGTACCAAAAAGACCCAAAAACCATTAAGTACTAACCGCGGGTCAACTAAGAGCTCCTCACAAGTCACCCGCGAGACATACGGATCACTCGCTTAACCGTCTAAGGAAGAAACACCCACATGACGTAAGCGGAAGCATCCTGGCATCCTCAGAAGTCATCCGCAAGATGGAGTACCCGTCCGTACAAAATGACCAGGAGGCAATGCCTTAGGACAGCTGTTATTAACTAATTACTTTCTAGAAGATTTACCAAAGTGCTTTCTTGGGCAATACATGACCTCTCGGCCAATGAATAAAGGACAGCTGGCGAGGCCGTTATAATCGCACATGGCCAGGGTTATTTATCATCCTATCACGTGAGGACACGTGTCCAGGTTGTTACACATGCATATGCGACGTATAACTGAACCTATCTTGTGAGGACACGTGTCCAGGTGGTTACGAGAGCATCTTCTGAAAAGGACAGCTGGCCCAATCACCTTCCCACATCCTTCGGCTATAAATGCCCTCTCTATCTCCATGAGGTATTCATTCACTCTCACGATACTTAATCTGAATACTTTAATACTTTTTCTCTTAAGAACTGTACTGATTCTCACGCCGGAGGGTGGTTAAGGGAACACCCCCCTCTTGTCCTTCCCGTGACGAGACTCACGGTGTCTATTTTGCAGGTTCCAGTCATCGGACTTTGGGAAGTTATACTCATATTGTGCTGGTTGTTATTGTATCCTACCATGTAGACTCATTGGATCCAAGACCCGTTAAGGGGATCGGATCCGTATTTCTTCAAATTTCGATCTCAAATAACATAACCAATTTTAAAAATTTAACAGGTTTTATGGAATAGATTAACATTTATCTTTCACGTAAACTCAAAATGACTGAAAATTCTTAAAATTAAAGTTTACATAATCTATAAATCATTATCAATTTGTCATATGTTTTAAGTTTAAAGTTAAGAGAGTAGTGAGTATGCTTTGTTTATATTTCATCGTTTTATAAAAAGAAAAACAAATGTTGAGATGGCCAAGTGGGTCTAAGGTGCCATGTTAAGGTAATGGTCCAAAAGGGCCAGGGTTCAAATCCCATTTTCAACATATTTTACTTTTGAACAAATACTTTCTTTGTCATTTACGAATATATTTATTTTATTTTTGAAAAAATACTTTCTTTGTCATTTACAAATGAGATAATTATGATTTATCCCCACTGTGTAATATGGACGGGAGACACTATCCTCTTGATTATTAAATTGCTCGCATTGAACCCATGTCCTCTTAAGAATGCCGATATGAGCCACCGTCGTTAGTTGACCGTTTAATGTCAAGGTTAATTTAATAATTGAATTAGCAACAACAACAACAACAACAACAACAACAACAACAACAACAACAACAATAATAATGTAACATCGCCAAAATTTCGATCCAAATTTGACAACTAAGTAAAGTTGGAGGATCAAAATTATTCCCTAAAATAAGTTTTGGGAAAATTCAAAGTAAAGAAAACCATTCTATAAAGAAATTAAAATATTCCATCTTATGTTAAGGATATGGAATAAGGAAATTCCATCTCACATTGAAAGATGTAAGAAAGTGGAAGCATTCCACATGGGTATAAATAAGAAAATTTAAACCCATCCCACATGGAAAGTAGTAAAGAAATGGAAGCTCTTTATAAGGAAGAGATTTTCCATAATAATATTCTTATATGCCTAGCATGCACCCAGTGGTCCTAGCGGAGGGTGCGAAGCACCAAACGCGTACGGGCTCGGGCGATGGGCGCAATGTGGCGCTTTGATGGCGCACTTTGCACTTCGCATCGCCGCGAGCCGCTTGAGAGCCGCCTTTGTATTTTTGGACAATGGGAGTTAGGCATAGAAATGACAAGCTATCAAAGACAGGGACCAAAAGTGCAAATTTTGAAACTTTGTCGACACGTGGCACAATATGACAGGCCACGTGTCATCACCGCATATGGTGGTGAAAGATGGCGGCGTCGCGATACGTGACGGGCCACAGGGGACCTATCGCGTATCGCGATAGGATCCAAAATCAGCTATAAAAGGGGGAGGCCACGAGCTCATTCATCACACATCTCTAGATTCTCTCTCTAGAATTACCCTCTCACTACCTCGGTTTCCGTGCCCCGACCTGACAATCGTTACCTCGTAATCCGTGCCACATACCGACGGTACCTTGAAGTGTGTGCCATCCGAAAATAACCCGACATTCAATCTCGAAGTACGTGCACATCACGATGGCCACCATATGTTTCCTCGTTTTGCGTGCCAACCTCGAAGTTCATGCTAAGCCTCTAAGTTCTGACAATCTAAGCACCAGTACACGACATAGAGTAGAAGTGCTGCTCGTACAAACTTAGGTATCTTACTTCGAATACCGTGTAAGTTAGGGGTTCTGACCTAAGTCATTATGGTATTATATTTATATTTGGACCATAGTCAGGGGTATATCCCAAACCTTGATCATAAATATGTTTACATAAGCTTTAACATACAAGGATTATAGTAAATGTTTCTTTACAATTAAGAAACGTATACTTTTCATTCATAAGGATATAGTCAAAATATAGTTTCTTCACGATTAAGAAACATAACATTCATGTACAAAGAATATAGTTAAAACATTGTTTCTTCATGTGTAAGAAACATAAGATTTTACATGCATAGCAGTCAATGAATGTTTCTTCTTGAAGAAGAAACATATTATAGATGTTTCTTCATGAAGAAGAAACTCATCATATGATTTGGTAAATAAACAGAAAGACTACGGGTCTAAATATTTTATTCAAACAAATGATCAATCAAGGTTTAAAGCTATTTAAACCAGACTAAAGGTCTATATCTAGATCAAGAGACGATCCGGATATTTATGTACCTATTTTATTATAGGTCAATCAATCAATCAATCAGTCAGTCAATTAATCAATCATTCACAGTCAAGGTTTTAAACGAGATCACCATATCATTCAGAACTTTCAATCACAGGTGAATACGTTCAAACCTTTTATAACGTGAATACGTTAATCTTTTTAATCAGTCAAAACTTGTTTATACTCAATAAGACGAACGGGTGTTTGTCTTAACGAGTCAATCAATGTCTATACGAGATAATGAAATCTCTAAAACATTATAATACAAAGTAGAGAATAATATCAACTCAGACCGAAAACGCATGTGTATGGATCCAAACATAACTGTTAAAGCTCAATCAATCAATCAAAGGCAATGAAGCCGCGAGCTTAAACAGACACGACCAGTTCTCAGTTTAGGGCCGTTTGGCTCGAGGAATACCGTTGTGTGTGTAGGGCAGTGGTACATATACCGGAAGTAGAAATGCTTCCACTGAGATTGTCAAGAAAACTACATTTGTATTGTAATGTCATTCAAATGTTTTATAGAGTCATATGTGTTCACCAGCATATAGCTGACGTATTTTTCCCCACATTTCAGGGAATACAGATTAGTACAGATAGCAAGACATTCATGGAGTTAGATGCTCGCAAGGTAATGATGGCTCAGTTTTTAATTATTAAAATATTACAAATGGTATTTCAACAAGCTTTATAAATCAAACACCGGATATTTATTATCCGAGAAGTTTTCAAATAAATTAATATTCTATTCAACCAAGGTCTTCCGCTAAAATAACCCGCAATTCTGATGTATTTACAAAAAAGGTACCAACTATTGGTCATACGCCTAGGCCCTAAGCCGGGGTGTTACAAATAATAATAATAATAATAATAATAATAATAATAATAATAATAATAATAATAATAATAATAATAATAATAATAATAATTATACTAATAATTATACTTGGGCAACCAGATTCTTGGTGAAAGGCATGAACTAGGGATGGCATATCGTGTATACCCGTACACGATAAGACACGAACATGAAATGGGTATACTTGTACACGACACGAAAACTTATCGTGTACCTGTATTCCAAACACGAACACGAACCTGTTAATACTTTGTATACACGATAGTACATGATAATAGTTGTTTAGAAACACATATTTGACAATCTTTTAGCGAAACAAAAGTTAACGAAAGTTCATATAAGTCTTAAAATAAAACATAAATCCATGCTCCTTAACTTCCAAGTTCCAATTTTTCTTTCTTCTCAAATCTTCAATTCCAAACAATCAAACCTACACACAAAATAAGTATAGTTAATTAGTCATATTAATCATGGGCAATTGGACATATTCATATAGTTTTATCAAGTAACATTATTAGAAAGTTTTAGAGTGAGGTACCTTAGGATTGTTCATTTTTTTTAGCGAGCATGTTGGTGCATAATGTCAGTAGTTAAGTATCTCATGTTTTGTATGTGTCTGTAATCGTGTTAGATTGTTTGTTTTGGTATTGAATATTGTTTTACACAAGTTCTCCTGGGATGTAGGCGAACTTGGAAATAAGCGAAGTTATGACAACTTCGCCTAGTATCCTAGGCGAAGTTGTCGAGGTTATATAAACCTCACTTCGGCTTATCTCAAAAAGTATCTTTTAGACGAACGGGTTGGTGATTATTGATATCACGTGTTGAAGTGTTGCAATACAATCGTGTTTATTAGTATTGTGACATGTGTTTGTTTATCGGTTCAACGTATTATCTATCTTATGCTCGTATCGTATTACGGGGGGATTCCGCACCCTCGTGTTACGAGATACTCCTGTGTAGATCCGGCTGGGAACCTATAATTGGTATCAGAGCATTTGCTCGTGATTGTGTGGTTCGGGATTATCACACGGGTGTAAAGATCGTTCCGTTTGACTATTCGCGGAACGAGTTTACGTTGAAATACCTAGTTTTTGTGTCTTGCCCATCTCCCACCATCAAATACATCCAATTAAAACCTGCAAAAACTTGTGTTCATCAGGCGAAGTTGCCATCATCTTACGTAGGGTTTAAGCGAACTTATAAGGTTTAAGCGAAATTACTGTGAAAGCGAAGTTAAGCCCAAGCGAAGTTAACCCAAGCGAAGTTAACTCAAGCGAAGTTATAATAACTTCGCTATCTGGTCACTGTTTTAAAAAAAAATACTTTCTTTGTATTTCGAGTCGTGTTTCTTCCAACTATGACTTCAATAAACATTACAGAACTGGTAAAAATATAGGTTGAAACTGGTTCAGCAACTAAAGCTCCAAAAATGCTTAAGGGTACCGATTTCGTTGCATGGAAATATCGGTTTGAATAGTATGTGAATTATCAAGATGCTAAGATGTGGGTTTGCATTCAAGACGGATACATTCCACCAACATCCTTGTTTGAAGGTCGTGAACAAATTAAGAAGTACAGTAAGATGGAAGAGGAGGAAAAGAAAATGTATGAGGCAGAGAGTAAAGCTCATGCAGCAATAACAATGGCTCTTCCACAAGAGATTCTTCATACCTTCAAGAAGTACAAAACTGCTAGAGAGCTATGGGAAGCACTAGACAAAATAGATATGAAGGTAATGTAGGGATACGTGCTTCCAAGACAAAGCTGTTAAAAACCCAATTCTCTGTATTCAAGTATTTGAAAAATGAATCACTTGACGATATCATCACAAGATATTATCACTTGATGACCGAAATTAGTAATTACTCCATTGAATACAAGGAAGAAGAGATAGTAGAGAAACTTCTTGATGCTCTTCCACCGAAATGGGAAATGTACACGGTTCTGATGAGAGAGGATAAAAACTTTGCCAAGATTGATTTGGAAACAACAGTCAATAAGTTACGAAATTTTGAACTTAACATGGTTCGGAAGGAGACACCAACTGATCAGGTTCAGGATCCGGGAATGTATGGTGCAAAAGTCACTCCAAGCTCAAGTTCAAAATCAGAATCCACTGCCTACTACTCAAAGGGAGAATCAAACTCAAACTCAACTCGCGATGGTCATGTGATTCTCAATATGGATGGCGACGTATGTTTCGTAGCTGGAGGTAGTAATCCTTCAAACCCTCAAGCCACAACTGGAAATTTCTCGTCGAATGTTCCAAGCTACAACTACTCACAGATGCCCATGAGTGTTAAATCAGCTGAACAACAGTTTGCTCTATATGCATCCTTCATTGCATCTTATGAGAACTACATCAAAGGTAAAATAGTCGACCCTGCAACTTTGGATGAGGACTATGATCAGATTGATGCTGATGATTTGGAAGAGATGGACTTGCAGTGGCAGATGGCTATGATAGTAAGAAGGGTAAAGAGATTCATGAAGAAAACGAGTAGAAAGTTCGTTGGAGAAAGACCAGGGTTTGATAAATCAAAGGTTCGATGTTACAACTGTCAACAAAATGGTCACTTTGCTAAGGAATGTACAAATGAGAGAGTCAAACGAAGTTAGAACAGGCCTGCACAACAGAATGGGGGAGGTAGTGAGAATAGGGCTATGGTATCCAGACAGAATGGTGGATACAACTGGAATATACAAGTTGAGGAAGTGTTCGAACAGGCTAATTTGGTAAACATCAAAACAGGAGGAAGTGAGAGGGAGACGGGAGAAAATCAAGCATATATGGCAGAAGTGAACGATCAGCTCTCTGAGGTAAGTTCTGAACTTCATTGTATACAATGTGAAAATCTGTATGAACAATTGAAAACCATAACTGATCAGTTTGTTAGTTTGGACACACAATTTAAAACATTAAAAGAAGATCATCACTATACTAAAACTAGAGAAAACAGTTACTCGGTAAAAATAAAAGCTAGTGGAAAGGATATCAAAAGTCTTAAAGCCAGTCTAGCTGAAAAAATACAAGTAATTGATCTTAGTTATGAAGTGTTAGAAGAAAAAACCAAACTAATTGCTGAAAAAGATAAACAGATAGCTGATTACCAGGTAAAAGTGGTGGAACTAAACAGAAAAATTGAACAATTTAGAAATTCTTCAGCAATGCTTGATCACATCATAAGTGTTCAACGTTCCCCAGTTAACAAAGGGGGAATTGGATTTTCTGAAGTTCCACCACCGTACAACAATAACTATACTTATAATCCTAGTAATCAGCAATCTGCGAATGTTGAGATTAGTCAGACAGTTTCAATCAAAATTTCTACAAAAGAAACTGAAGTTAATAAGAGCGAGACGAGTAAGTCAGGTTCTAACGTTGCGATCTCTGTACCTAGCTCTGTATCATCAAATTCGGACAAGTCATCCGAATTGGGCGAGATAAAAGAAGAGGTAGTGTTACTAAAACGTGGGGAGGAATATAAGCCCGATGAAAATAATTCTTCCCTAAATCCATTTGTCCCACCATATGTTAGACAAACTGGTAGTAATGCAACCTCGACATCTGCAACAACTGTTGAGACAAAAGTTCAAAACAGAAGTTGTTTCAGATGCAATTTAGTAGGACACCTTATTGCTGATTGTCCTCTAAAACATAGAAGATTTAGAGGTTTGAGGCCTCCGAAAACTGAGAATAAAAGGAATGCGAACACACCAAATTTCAGACATTGGACTAATCCAAGATTTCAAAGAAATCGGTCTCATTTTTTCCCAGTTAACCTTCAAACCAACAATTATAATTCAGTTAATTCACTAAGGTTTGGATGGCCTAATGGCCAATCCTCTAGAAGGTTTCCTTTCAGAACTTACAGAAATCATCCTCAAACTGACTTTGGGCAACCAAAGTACTGGATGCCGGTCAACAGATTTAATCGACCCAAGACCAGTAGGTCTTGGGTCCCCAGATTTTAATCTATTTCTTTAATTGTGCAGGAACAGTCAAACAGGGCTGTAAACAATCTGTGGGTTGTTGACAGTGGCTGTTCCCGGCACATGACTGGTAACAAGAATTTGTTACGTGACTGGAAATCTGTTCAAGGAGGAAGGGTTAGTTTCGCTGGAGAGAGTGGAGGTAGAATCAGTGGTATTGGAACTGTGACAAATGGAAGAATGAAGTTAGAGAAGGTGAATTTTGTGGAAGAGTTGAAGCATAACTTGTTGAGTGTGTCTCAGATTTGTGACAAAGAATACACAGTGTATTTTACTAAAAATGAGGCAGTCGTTCTTTATCCTGGTTTCAAGATACCAGAGGCCTGGGTGGTGATGAAAGCTCCAAGAGAAAAGAACACGTATGTGATGGATATGAGGTCAACTGAGATGACCACAGAAGAGTCATGTCTTCTTTCAAAGGCAACTGAGTCGGAGTCAGAGGTATGGCATCGAAGAATGGGACGTTTACATCTTCGCAAAATGAATTAAATTGTCAAGAATGGGCTGGTGCTTGGAGTTCCCTTGAAGAATTTTAACTTTGAAGATCAATGCTTGTCGTGCAAGAAATGAAAGCAACACAAAAAACCTCATCACTCCAAGAAGGTTAACTCAATTGTCAGTACCCTAGACCTACTTCACATGGATCTCTTGGGTCCCGTGAATGTAAAGAGTCTAGGTGGAACGTCATACTGCTTGGTTGTAACCGATGATTACTCTCGATACTCTTGGGTATACTTTCTGAAGGCAAAAGATGAGACAGTTCAGTTGGTAATTAACTTGATTACCAATGTTGAAAATATTGTTGGGAAAAAGGTTAAGCACATCAGGAGTGATAATGGTACAGAGTTCAAGAACTATCAGATGGAGATGTTCTGCTTACAGAAAGGGATAGAGCATCAGTACAGCGCCCCGTATACTCCGCAACAAAATGGGGTAGCTGAGAGGAAGAATAGAACGCTAATCGAAGGTGCCAGAACCATGCTAGCAGATGCTAAACTTCCCGTGGTGTTCTGGGCTGAAGCTGTTGCCACAGCGTGTTATATCCTTAATCGTGTTTTAACTGTTAAAGGATTAAATAAAACTTGTTATGAACTGATGCATGGCAGGAATCGACTACAACAAAGTGTTTGCTCCTGTGGCAAGATTGGAGGCAATTCGACTATTTTTGGCATTTGCTGCACACAAAGAGATGAAAGTGTTCCAGTTAGATGTGAAAAGTGCCTTTCTTAATGGTAAAGTCGATGAGGTGGTGTATGTTGAACAACCTCCGGGATTCCCTGACCCAGATTTTCCTGATCATGTGTACAAACTGAGTAAAGCTTTATATGGACTACATCAGGCACCTCGTGCCTGGTACGCAACCTTGTCCGATTACTTGCTTGAGAATGGGTTCGAAAGAGGAAAGATCGATAGCACGCTGTTTGTCAAGAGAAAAGGGGGAGATTTTCTACTAGTTCAAGTCTATGTGGACGACATAATTTTTGCTGCATCAAAAGTCGCCATGTGTCAGGAATTTGAAACCGTCATGAAAAAGAGGTTTGAAATGAGCGCCATGGGCGAATTAACTTTCTTTTTGGGATTGCAGGTAGATCAGAAGAAAGATGGGATGTTTATTCATCAAACAAAATATGTCCATGATGTACTCAAACGCTTCAAGATGGACGATAGCACCCCATTTGATACTCCAGTTTGCGTCAACCACAAACTGGGTGCTGATTCTGACAGTGTTAAAGACGTTGACCCCACCCAATATCGAGCAATCATAGGTTCTTTAATGTATCTAACTGCATCTAGACCTGATATTATGTTTGCAGTTTGTCTTTGTGCTCGTTTTCAGGCAAGCCCGAAGGAATCTCACATGAAGGGAGTGAAGAGAATATTGCGATATCTCAAAGGGGGAGAACTAGATTTGGTAGCTTACACAGATTCTGACTATGGAGGTTGCAATCAGAATAGGAAGTCAACAACCGGTGGATGTCAGTTTCTGGGAGGAAGATTGGTTTCGTGGCAGTGCAAGAAGCAGACCTCAGTAGACATTTCCACCTGCGAAGCAGAGTACATGGCAGCATCAAACTGCTACTCCCAGGTTCTATGGATACAACAGCAATTACGCGATTATGGTCTGAACTTCACTCAAACTCCTATTTGCATTGATAACACTGTTGCAATCTCGGTAACTAACAATCCCGTCAAACATAACAAAACTAAACATATTGACATTCGTCATCATTTTATACGGGATTGTGCTGAGAAGAAATTAATTGTGATTGAAAAGGTTGATTATTTGGATAATTTCGCCGATCTTTTTACTAAAGCGTTTGACCGATCCCGTTTTCAAAATCTTGTTGAGCTTAATGGGATGATCAATCCCGAGTAACCTTGTTTTTCGTTTAAAAAAAAAAAAAAACAAAAAAAAACATCACTATCGCTTAGAATTATGTCGGTTGCTTCAGTTTGAAGGACACATCTTCGTATATGTTTGGTCCTTACTTCTACTAGTAGATTATGAGGATAGCCGTTAACCAGATGACTGAAAGTGACCGGGGAGGTTTATGATGGGTTTTTATTCTTTCGCTGAAAAATAGACGTTCATACTTAGTTAGAAGGACACATACTCGTATGTGGTCGGTCCAGCTGATCCATTGGATCTTCAGGATAGCCGTTTACCTGAAGACTTTGACTTGATCGGGGCGATAGAACTTAAAATTTTTTTTAGGGAGATGATATGATTTTTCAAGTCTATAACTTCGTAAGAAGTTTCAATACAATGTTTAAAAAAAAATTGATCCAACCATGGAAAGTGATACAAAAACTAATTCTGTGTGCCTAACTGGTGAAGTTATTAGGCCTAAAAGACTCTAGAACAGCCATTGTATGTTAGGGTAGCTTTCTGTGGTGTGTAAAAGTAGAAGTGATACAAACCAAATCTTCTCGATTTAATGTGGAGAATCATTCTGAGTTGTGCATGTCTCCATATACATCTTTCCGAATGATAGGCAGAAAAGTGATTACCCAGTCATACACGAGCCCGTAAGTGTTCTGATTCCCGAGAAGATAGTGTCAAGTACCTGCAGTGATCCAGATTCGGGACTTGCAGTTGTCTATAATTTGAAGCTGTATTAATGTCTTTATTAATATATATATATATATATATATATATATATATATATATATATATATGTTGTTAAGCCTTCGGAAGCTTAGGTTGTTTCAAATATCAATAAAGAGGCAAGAAAGAGAACGGGAAGAAGACTCTAAAGATCGATGTGTGCTTACTGTTTAATCTGACACTACGGGTCGAAGTCAACTCTGGGTGACTTGGGGAAAGCCAAATACGCTTTGAGATAGGAGGCATCACAAACTCTCATGTGATGTCCATCTAAAGTTTGAGCTTAATTGAACCTAATCCGTATCACATAAGCGATGAAAACCATACTAAGTTTTATACCTGCTTACAACCTGTTTCTTTATGTCATAATATCGCTGAACATGGATCTATGTGACAGCCACTTAATTAGTATGATTCCTGATCGGATCTTTCCTAAAGTATGCAGGTCCTCGTCAAGACTGAAATTTGACCCCGTTTATTTAATTGCTAAAATGTTCACTGCATATTTTGTTTTATTTGATCCCGTTTATTTAATTACTAAAATTTTCACTGCATATTTTGTTTTATGGTTTAAAACTTGGTTACTTGTTTCTTTGATCGTAAAGTTTAAATCTTTAACGGAGGATTTTAAAAGCCAGTTGAATTTTGATCAAATTTATAAGGTCCTGTTTTGTAAATTAAGATAGGCGAACTTACTGGTAAGGTTTGGGGGCGAAGTTGTTCAGGGGCGAAGTTAATGGTAAGCAAAGTTAACCTTAACTTCGCCCATGTATTTTCAAACCTATATAAGGGGTCAACTTGGTCAAACACTTTCCAAACTATCAAACACTCGGTGAACTTATACCCACTTCTAACCCTCGGCGAACTTAAACCTTGAATCGAACCTCATTATTATCTGTTTCTTGTCCGTGTTAAAGGTGTGTAGGATCGGTTTAACCTGTAATTCATGTTAATGATGTTAATCAGAAGAGTTTGTGGTCCGATTCGTGACTTAATTCATGCAACCCTTTAAACACCCGATAAACTATCTGTTTCTAATGTGTTTGTAACACATTTAGTCTTCTAGATCTCAATAGAACTATCTTTTCATGTTTTGACGCTCAAATACGTCAAACAAAACCTTGATCGGATCACAGTATTAAGCCGTTTTAGTTACAGGCGAAGTTAAGGTTAGGCGAAGTTGTTCTCAACTTCGCCTTTGGTTTAACTTCGCCTGTTCAAAATCATTTTTTTTAATCAGGTGTTCTGGTCTGTTCTCAGGCGAAGTTAGAATTTAGGGCGAAGTTGTATTCAACTTCGCCATATACTTAACTTCGCCTGTGCATTACATGTTATCATAACTTCGCTTATAGTAACAGGCGAAGTTATGATCTGCTACGACAATGTTATAACTTAGACCGTTTGTTGTGCAGATATGGCTGCTGTGGCAGGGGCTGGTGGTGCTGGTGGTGACGAAAGTGGTGACAACAACCGACAGTTCTTTCCGGGTCACAACATGTATATTACTTTGGATCCTGGTTCTAGTGGTATCGACGACTATCGCGAGATCATCTCCTTCCTCGTTCGCTCATGTATTTTTCACGCCATCACTACTACCCTCCCCATTTCTCTACCAAATATTGAAGACTTTTGGCAAACGGTAGAATATGACTGTAGAGTTGATCCTCCGGTTATGCGCGCTATAGTGAACAATCAGTGGTGCAGTTCTCGGCAGATCAAATCATAGTCGCCTTGCAGATCGGGGCTGAAACAACAGATGATCCAACAGATTTTCCGGCTCCGTTCAGAGATGGTGCATTTCTACGTATGGGCTATTCGGGTCCGTTGGGTGACACTCAAAGGAGAAAGGGATTTTTATTAGATCAGTGGCGTTTTCTGATGCACGTGATGATAGTGTGCATGTCTGGTCGTAAAGCTGGTACTGACGATATGGGGGCAACGATGCAATCTGCAATGACAGCCCTGACTTAAAACAAGCCATACAGCTTTAGTCAGATGGTGTTTTATGAAATTGATTGTCAGACACGCGCGGTCGCCAGGGAAAGATTTTTAATGTACCCGAGATTTTTACAGATGATTCTGAATCATGTAGCCCCTACGCTGCCTCAATGACGTCCTATCCGTTATGTTGAGAGTGTAAGTAAGAGAATCTTTACGCAATGTAGGTCGTCAAGTGCTCGTAGCAAAGCAGAGCTTCGTCCGCGGCACACTGCATTGTTTGGTTATTTGGTGAACCCTGCGTATATTGCTCCCCTAGGAGATGAATTTTGTGACCCGGCACCGCAACAGGCTGATGTTCCTCAACCACCTGTACAACAAGCACTGCCTGCTGATCCTGTTGCAGCTCTGGAAGAACAGGTCGATCTTGAAGCAGCCTTTGGTGGACAATGGTTCTTTGACATGGAACAAATTGATCCAGCTGCTGAGGTTCGAGCCCCAGTAGCTGAGGCATCTGGTGTGAATGTTTCGATGGTAGCTACGTTTGTAGCAGATTCTGAGAGAACCGACTCTGACTCCTCCACTGATGATATCGCTGAAGCACAACAGATTCTGGTCAGACAAGAAAGAATACATGGCAAGAGAAAGAAAGACTCGGATGACAGTGAATCTGACTACGAGGAGGAGTTAGACAAGTTGATACGAAGATCGAAAAAGGTCAGAGCTGGTGAAAGTTCAGGAGTGGGTGAAAGCTCAAGGGTGGTTCGTTTCTCTCCACCCTCGTTATCTTGTATGTCTATGGTTCCTGATTCGATGACTGTGACAGTACCGATCACCTCATGCGTTCCCGTGGTGACAACATCATCATCATTTGGTATTCCACCAACCACGTTTCAGTTTTCTGCTCCGGAGATAGTTTCCTTGCCACCTCCTACTGTTACTCTATCGGAGGTTGTTGCAAGATTTGTTGAGTCAACGTTGGTAGCTACTGCGGGGTTATCGGTCACAATACCACCCGCGGTTACTGTTCAGCCTGCTTCTGATACTCCAGCCAGTTTGGGAATACCTCCACCTTATGCTCAAGATGTTTCTCACATGCGTTTTGATTTTGATGCTACCTTGTCTGATTCTGAAAGGATAGCTGCTCTTGAACGGGTAGTTGCTAAACAGTCAAGAATCAATCTAATCCAGACTCAAGCTATCCAGCGACTTGTAGCAGAAAATCAGATCCAATCGTCCCTCCTTGTTGAGCACGGTAAACTATTTGATGCTCTAAAACAGTTCTTAGCATCTCAGGGGGAGACGAGCTGTAAGGGCGACGAGTTAAGAACCAAGAAGAGTCAAGATAGAGACGATGATCCCAATGCATCGAAAGGTGCAGGTGGTGAGTTGCCAAGAACCGAACAAACTCTTGGGACTTCCACATCTCAGGGGGAGTCAACTGGTACGGTAGGTGGATCAGGTGGTGAAAATGTCGTGGTTGTTGATGATGAGGAAATGTTGGGTGAAGATGATGATTTAACCGATGATGTGTTAACTATTGATGAGATTGAAAAGATAGGAGAACAGATTGTGATTGATAGTGAGATAGAAGAAGGTAGGATTGTGGATGATAGTGTAGAACATGATATTCCAGATGTTGACAAGGTGAATGTGAGTCAAGATATGGATGTGTCTGATGAGTCTGAGTGGGAAGAACAGCCGAGATGGAAAGAAGGCTATGCTCAGTGGTTTGTTAAGACAAAGAAGCCAGCGGTTCCAACAATGTTCAAAAAGAGTTACAATATCAAAGGGTATGCTGAGTCGAAGAAAGGTATTATTTGATGGCTGTATGATGAGCAGTTAAAGTTATTTGTGATTAAACGCTTTGATGGGATTCAGTATTTTAAGAGGACGTTGAGATCGAACAATACCTTGCCTGAGTGTGAGGTGAAGGATTTGGCTAAATTGGGATTGATTAATAGGAGTGATGACAATATGGCCAGAATAATTGAGAATATTGTGTGGAAAGAAAGTGTGAAAGAAAAGAAGTTTGAGTTGTTAAAGCCTCAGAAAGGGAAGCTAGTTGAAGATAAGGAAAGAGGAATGCGAGCTGATGGCAAACCTTGGATGGTGATGAAATATAAGCCGATTCGGTGTTTGAAAGAAGTGCCGATGAAGATAATGCCCAAGGATGTTTTAAAGAGTCTCAAGTGGTGGTGCGTTGATAGTCAAACAGCTGAAGCTGTTATGGAAGATGAAGACGAACAGGAGATTCTGAGAGTGTATGATCCCATGCACTTGGTAAATTTATCTCAAGCTGATTTGTAGGTACTAAACGATAAGAAGATATTCTACATTCCTGCGTGGAAAGATGAAGCCAAGAAGTACCAGAGGGTGGTCTCTGTCTGTGTAAGACAGGGCGTTCATGCTTGAAGACGGGTGACACGAGATTTTTGGGATTACTAAACACAAGAATGAAGATAGAGATATGAAGCTACTGCCAAGGGGGAGTCTGTTGGTGCATAATGTCGGTAGTTCAGTATCTCGTGTTTTGTATGTGTCTGTAATCGTGTTAGATTGTTTGTTTTGGTATTGAATATTGTTTTACACAAGTTCGCCTGGGATGTAGGCGAACTTGGAGATAAGCGAAGTTATGACAACTTCGCCTAGTATGTTAGGCGAAGTTGTCGAGGTTATATAAACCTCACTTCGGCTTATCTCAAAAAGTATCTTTCGGACGAACGGGTTGGTGATTATTGATATCACGTGTTGAAGTGTTGCAATACAATCGTGTTTATTAGTATTGTGACGTGTGTTTGTTTATCGGTTCAACGTATTATCTATTTTACGCTCGTATCGTATTACGGGGGGATTCCGCACCCCCGTGTTACGAGATACTCCTGTGTAGATCCGGCTGGGAACCTACAGAGCAACACTACTTGAAGCATTTGGAGTTGGTACCTTAGGATTGTTCACCGAGTTTGAAGCATTTGATTCATAACTAATGTCAAGCGACGTTATATCTTATGTGATCTCTTCCACACTAACTTTGTTAGAAGCTACAAAGTACAAATAAACATATACATTATAAAATTAATAATATAATATCATGTATAAAACTTATAAAAATCAAGCAAAGATGGACATTACACAGGAGATCTCTCTTTTCTTTCCTTTTGTTTTCTCTTTGACCCTGATTTGCTATCGTTTACATCTTCTTCATCCACCAAATGAACCTCATCATCCACATCCATATCCATTGAGAAGTCATCTTCTAAATCAACTTGGATAAAATCACTCTCCGTCTAGAATGAACAAAGAAAAAATACATAAAGTTACACAAAAATAAAACCAAACTTGAACCAAAATAAATATAGTTGAATCAACAAACATACCGTTTTTTTAGCTTTCTTATCCTTCGCCTTTTCCACCTTATTTTGTGGGCCACTCATAATTACCTAAATAGTAAATACTAACAAATGTGAGCAATCAAAATTTGAAAACCAAATAAGTGAAATAACTAACTAAACAGCCCTATAATAGTATAATTAACATCAATACTTAATAGTTTTGCACAAAATAAAATAAACTAGGCAATTCCCATATGCTTCATCTCATCTACTTATTTTGGCAAACACCTATGCTACTACTGTCCAAACACACTTCCATCAAAACCAGGCATTTACTTTTCATAAACTCAGCAAGTCCCAACCATTCTTCATAACTAAAAAACTGCCATTTTATACAAACTGACAAACTCTTTGAATATATATTTAATTTTAACTAATTTTGACACACAACAATCAGAAATCAGTTAATTATGTTAAGTTAAACAAATCCTATACTTCCGAACTGAAATCAAACAAAATAAAATAAAAATTGATGAGGAAACGGAACATAATTAGCTAATCTCAATACAAAGCAATCAAATATCAGTTAAATTGAAGGACACGAGATGAGTCATTTCACTAATTAGGCCATTAACTTAACTAAATCAAACACGAGATGAGTCATTTCAATAATATGAATTAATTACAACAAAAAAAAACCTACCAAGTTTTAATGTTAGGCTGAAGAGAGTATGGTCGGCGAGAGGTTTATGGCAGAAGAGAGTATGGCCGGCGCTGGTGATGACCGGAGATAGATACGCAAGCGACGGATGGGATGGCCAGCGGCGGCCCGGCGGGTGGGAGGATGGATGATGAGAGAGGCGACGGCTGATGATAAGAATTTAGGGTTAGGGATAAATGGATAATGGGTTATAATATAACTATATATATATATATATATATATATATATATATATATATTTAATTTTAAAAATAACCAGGTATTAACAGGTACCTAACAGGTAAACAGGTATTATACCTGTTTAGACACGAAAATTAACAGGTAATTTCGTGTCTACCTATTTATACACGAAACCTGTTAAGGCCTTACCTGTTACCTGTTAAAGTCGTGTAGGTACGTGTCGTGTATTCGTGTCTCGTGTATAAATTGCCAGCCCTAGCAAGAGCAGCAGGAAGAAGTGCAACTAGATTCTATTGCCATCACCATCATCGTCATCCTCCGGCCATCTATTCCATCTTAACCACCACCAAACTCATCACCACTTTCGTACAATCACCATCATATATCCGTCGCACTCCTTGCATGGATCTCACTGGATAAACGTGTTCATAACCATAACCTCTCAACTTCCGCCGTCACCATCATCTATCCATCATCGTCATCCACCGGCCATTAATTCCACCGTAAGCACCACCAAACTCATCACCACTGCTATATCACAAATGTCGTACTGTCACCATCATCTTTCCGTCGCGCTACATGCAACTGTCGTCACTATTTGGTGGTATCATGGCCGGTATCGGTTATTCAGTGGTGTGTTGTTGCAGGCCCGACTCTGAGAACCTAAAAATTTTTTGGGCCGAAGGAGAAAATGTCACACCCCGAAAATCTTAACTTAACATATCGGAAGTCTTAACTTAAGCCGTTCGGGTTATGACATATGTTGATAGCCAACTATAATAGACAATTAATAATAAAAGCATAATCTTTTATTATAGGAAAATACTTTACAAAATCAGAGTTTGTTACACGTGCTAATGCACGATTTACAATACTTCAACTTTGTTCAAACACCACACGCTCTCGTTTCCATGCCACCTCGAAATCTTCACTTACCTGAAAAGCATATTAAAATATCGATCAACACATCGTGTTGGTGGGTTCCCCTTTATATCAAAATAGTCCATATATATATATATATATATATATATATATATATATATATATATGAATCGAAAACATAATCCAAATAATCAAATCAGATATCAATTCCTGTGTAATCGTCACTACACCCCGAATTATATCCAAATATCCGTGCATAATGATCTACCGCCATTATATCACAAATCCATGTGTAATGATCTACCGCCATTACATCACAAAACAATAGGCATTTTATTTCTTAAACAAATTGAGTTGTTGTAGATGAGCAAAGAATACAACATTACGTATGACTATCATAGTTGATAACCCGATACATACAATACTCAAAATATTCCCACCTTTAACCTAACGCGAATGGAAGTGGGGGGCGTCACCCCAATAGATCTACTAATATTTTTGTGCCCCTTTCTAGGTTTAACTGTTACTTATACCAACTAGAGTCATCCCTCATATACACAAATTTGTAAAATAAAATGCCTTTATAAAACATTAATGAACATAATATATAATAAAGAATATGTTTTTTTTCCCTAAAACACAATTAAATATCGATTTGAAAACAATTCCAATTAAAAATCGAGGGGGTTCGATAGAGAAACTCACTGTCTTGTAGATTTTTCAAAAATCCCGTGTCCTATATTAGAACACGTTTTGTTAATGTAAACTTGATTTTCGTTTTTATACAAAACTCCATTTTATTTTATAAGTCTTATTCTAGTATTCACATAATCAATAAACACATAAACACATAAGCAAGTACATATAGTTCGGTTTTCCGTAGCTATTAATTAATTAAGTTAATTAATAAACAACTAAAAATATAAGAAAATAACTTAAGATTAAGTTGCTGGAATTTTTCAAGAAAATATTAATCTTTTATTTTTCACAAAACTTGACGGTTTTGTCGGTTTTGTCAGTTTTATGCTTAAAATGAGTTATTTAGGTTTTTCGTTTAAAATGTAACTTATAAGTTATAAAAAATACTTGTTACATAAATATAAAACAAGTTTTATAAGTTTACTAGTGAAAATATATTATTTTCATTTTTGTTAATATTTTCTTAAAATAACAACTTTTTAACGTTTTCGTGTCGGTTTTCGCGACACGAACCGTTTAGGACTAAGTTTTATCATCTTGTCTTTTTCTCATGTATTAACTTATGTTATACATGGGTATTTTAACACCTTTGGAGCTTTTCTAAAACTGTCCCTAATAGTTGTGTCGGTTTTGCTTAAAAAACCGATTTTTCGACCGTTTAAGTTACCGACGAGTCAAATAAATTACAAAAATCTATATTAATCATCCTATGAACTAAACACACATATAATAACATATAATTTACCATAAATTGCAGTTTTGACTATATATGTTCATAAGTTACCTTAATCGGGTTTTTCGATTTCTAGTTCGTATTTTAAATTACTTTAACAATGTTACTAGTTAAACTTGTTATTTATGTATATATGATTATGTTTAAATATTCAAAAAGTCCAGAATTTTAATTTATTTTATAAGTTTCTAATAATTCAAAAATTCACTTTTTAATTGAAGGTTCTTATTCTCTTTTTAAAAGAATCTAATCTTCATATTTTTGAATATTGTATTTTTCAACAAAATCAAGTATGATTATTTTAGATGCTTCCATACCTTTATAACTACTCACTTTTATGTTATTCCCATCTTTATCAAAATTTTAATCATTTATTCAAATCAAAGGATTATGGATTTATAAAATTTTCTAAGTGTTGTTCTTACAAAGTTTCCCATTTTAGTAACTTTATTACTTGATAATTCTAATTAATCTAATTCTTCTACTTTGATTAAATAAAATTCTAGATTTAATTATTTCATTTAAGTTGTTAGGGTTTCATGCATCCTAAATATTCTATTCCATTTTATTCTTTTTAATTCACCATTTAACAAAGTTTCTATCTTTAGCAATGAGTTAACTTAATCTAAGTTTCAATTAATCATTCTATCTTATTTTAAGTTGTTATTAATCACTTGTTGTTTCCATCTATTACAAATATTTATATCAAAATCCCATTTTCATCTTTTCTTAAATTAAAGTTTCTTTATTTAGTAATTTCAACAATTATCAAGTTCTATCCATTATTTCTAACATGCAACCTATCTTATTTACATTTAATTCATCTCACAACATCTTTTAATTCATAAATCCATTCAAAACTTCCTAATTAATCCCATATAAAAAATCCCCAATTTTACAATTATGAACATACTTTTGTTTTATCTACTTCTAACAACAATCTTCAACAATCTAATCCCATATTATCAAGTTTATAAGCTGTAAGTCCCCGGTGCGATGGTGATCGATATGAGATCCGCACGATGTCTAGGAGTGCGGAATCCTCCTAGACTCGTTTATGATGTTGGAGACGATGAACACGATAACACACAAACAAACACACGAATATAATAACCAGATTTGCAGACCGCTTTATATATTAATAAAAAAACATTACATACCGATAAAAAAAACATTGTTACGGCCGACCCGAGGTGAGCTCTACCTCGGGTCTGCCCACGAGACTCTCCCTATCTGTTTTCTCTAGACAACTTTTCTGCTCTCACTCTCTCTTTTTCTGATCAACAACATTAACCCTAAACATAACACACATATATATAGATAAATATTTTCGCAGGCTTGGGCTTGGGCCTCAAGGTGAAGTTATTCCTAACTTCACCAACAGGTGAAGTTTTTCCTAACTTCACCAAAACGTGATGTTTTTCCTAACTTCACCAACACGCGAAGTTGTTCTAACTTCACCAATGACGAAGTTGGCTCCCTCCATAACTTCTCCCAACTAGTCGGAATTGCATAGAGACGGTCGCAAAATGCACCAACAGACTCCCCCTTGACCGTTGCTCTCAATTCTAACAAACACAAAAGATCATCCGTTACAAAACATGCACCAACAGACACCCATTTAACTGATGATCTTCTGTTTTCTTCTTCTTGTAGGACTTGATCTTCAGAAATTGAACTGTGATCTTCAAGGTTGAACTTCACATATACATGCAACATTAATCCTGTCTTCAACCAGCCGTGTCTGAAACTGTCTTGTAGCTTCACAAATCTACCAATCACCCGGCGTCTTCCATATCAGATCTCCCCTTCAGTGTAAGCCCCTCCGAACTATATTGATCGAGATCTTTGACCTGCGTCCCGGTGCCTAATCGATCATCTCAACCATTCGGTTAGTAAGATAAGGTTCAATCTTCAACTACTTAACAGCAAGTGATCAGTTTCATCATAAAACCACCTTGACAGAATCTAACACACTTGACCATAAATATATAACGGGTTTCCTCATTTGATATCGCATGCCACTAAAATTGGCCTTACAATCATCCCCTTGACTTATGATATCAAAAACTTCGTTGAACCATGTCTCACATCTTCATGAATCAACCTTATAAAGCCGAAGCATCTTCAATCACTAGGGATAACGATCAAATGACTTTCTTATTAACTCCAAGAATGAAATTATTTATGTAGCTCATCCCTAATAAATAAGTATCCCAGATACTCGTAACCCACGTTTTCAGGTTGAGAGCTTAAACAATTTAATTCCCGATTAAATCCAACTTGTTCAAAAATTTTCACCTTAATAAATAAGCATCTCGGATGCTCGTATCCCACGTTTTCAGGATCCAAGTCTCGAACGCCTTGAAAATAACACAAATAATATGCTTTGAACACGATCCAATAATGACGAAAACCCGAACAAAATTTGACTTTTTTCAGTTGGTCAACTCTAAAAAAAATATTATCACCAAATTTTTCCTCAATGATCCTCTCTTCATATGAATGACATATGAAAAATTTCGTTCAAGAAAATTTCCCGATTTTTTTGGATAATCATATCTTGAACGTCGGAGGAAAGGAAAACATATCGTTAGACTGACCTACGGGTGAACATCGCATAACTTCGCCTGTGAACTTCACCTAATAACTTCACCCCTCTTTAACTTCACCAGCTGATAACTTCACCACCTGTTAACTTCTCCCTTCATTAACTTCGCCTGGCATTAACTTTACCTGACTTTAACTTCACCTGGCTATAACATCGCCTGGCTATAACTTTGCCTGGCTTTGATTTGCAGGTCCGATAGGTATAATTTCGAAGGTTGCAAGAGTGACAAGGAGGAGAATTTGATGAGAATTGTTGAGAAACGAACAAAAGAACGGTGTTTCAACGTAAAACGATTCCGTGAAAAGTCTAACGGAACAATTATAACACTCGTGTGATAATCCCGAATCACACAATCACGAGAAAACGCTCTGATACCAATTGTAAGTCCCCGGTGCGATGGTGATCGATATGAGATCCGCACGATGTCTAGGAGTGCGGAATCCTCCTAGACTCGTTTATGATGTTGGAGACGAAGAACACGATAACACACAAAGAAACACACGAATATATTAACCAGATCTGCAAACCGCTTTATATATTAATCAAAACACATTACATGCCGAAAAAGAAAACATTGTTACGACCGACCCGAGGTGAGCTCTACCTCGGGTCTGCCCACGAGACTCTCCCTATCTGTTTTCTCTAGACAACTTTTCTACTCTCACTCTCTCTTTTTCTGATCAACAACATTAACCCTAAATATAACACACATATATATAGATAAATATTTTCGCGGGCTTGGGCTTGGGCCTCAAGGTGAAGTTATTCCTAACTTTACCAACAGGTGAAGTTATTCCTAACTTCACCAACACGTGAAGTTGTTCCTAACTTCACCAACACGTGAAGTTGTTCCTAACTTCACCAACACGTGAAGTTGTTCTAAATTCACCAATGACGAAGTTGGCTCCCTCTACAACTTCTCCCCAACTAGTCGGAATTGCATAGCGACGGTCGCAAAATACACCAACATAAGCAACAATTAATCCAAACTTTATGCTAATAACAAACCCTAAAATCAAACTCTTTCAAATTCATCAAAAGTTCAATAGATTATTAAAACTCAACCATCAAATCTACTAATCAATATAGAGTCTTTAGGATGTATGTATGTATGTATTATAGATTTTTGATCCTCTCATACATATATACATACACTCACGATACACATACATATACATATTAACAATCTTCTAATTAACCTCAAGTATATCAAACCTTGTATTTTTTACTTTCACCATTCAATCAGTCTTAACATGATACTTACTTGGTTCTTGAGATTGTTAAAGATTAAAATGGTGTTAATGAGTGTGAGTAGTGAGCTTAATCCTTCCTAGTATGCTTGGTTCTTCTTATCTCTAAACTTCCATGGATCTTGATCTTGATTAATATGTATTTGTGTGTTTATAGTAAATTTTGAATTGAAGTTGGATGGTTGGGAGGGCCTTGGGCCGTGAGTTTTAAGGGATGAAGAGGGAGAGGTGTAGGTGATGAGTTGGGTGTTTAGAGTGGTGATTTGGTGGATTAGCGTGGATAGGTGGAGTGTTGGAAGAGTAAACATGTGTTAGCCTTCTAGAAGATAATCATTAGGGTGTATTTGGGAATGTGTATTGGAACACTTGGGGCGTTGATGTGCCCAAGGTGGGGTGGGGGCGGCCTATGAGGGGTTTTGGTTAATAACTAGGTGATTTCCGATTATCAGTTTAACGTATTTCGTGTTTTAAATATTCAAACGAATTCCGTTTTTCAATAATTTTTTTCAGACTTTGAACGAAATCAAATTCCTGACATATGGACCATCAAATTCCTGATAGTACTGACTCGTGTTGGCTTAGTTTCCATTTTTTGTGATTTGAGCTTTCCTAACATATATTTTTATGTTGTCTCACATGTTTTCATATATATTTTAAATTTTTGTGATTTTTTAATCAATCTAATGATTTATTTACTTTTTGGCTCGCTACCCGAGGTATTTGCACGTTTTTCTCGTTTCATGCAGAAATTTGGACTTTTGTTGACTTTGCAAGATAATAAGCCTTAATAAATAGAGATTTTATTAATAAAGTGATTTTAGGATGGATAATCATAATTATATTAATGTAAATTTTGCCAGATGTTACAGAAAAATATGTTGGGCCTCAAGTAAAATGAGTATTTTGTTAGCTTTTACACAATTAAATTTTTTAAATGGGCATACTTGGTTATGATTTAGGTTGTTTAAAAAAGTTTTCCATAAAAATAGTCTAAACAAGTTCCTAATGAGACTAGAACACATAACCTTTTGGTTGAGAGTAATACCTCTTTGCCACTAAGCCAAATTAGTTGTTATGTAATTGAGTTTAAACATTGAATATACATCTTGTTTTCCATAAAAATACATATAATTTAACAAAAAAATAAAAAATTTGGGCCTAACCGGGTGTCGGGCCGGGGGACGTCGACCACTCCCCCCTCCCTAAAGGCCAGCCCTGTGTTATGGTGGTAGTTTCTGGTTTCATGTGTGTTTTCGGGTAGTGTGGTAATGGTTGTAGGTTGTAGATGGGTTCTCAGGTAGTGTGGTGGTGGTGCAACAGTGACGAAGATGATGGTGCGACGATGACCAAGATGGTGGTTCTCGGGGTTAGGTTTCCGGTGATTAATCGAATTTGAAGTGGACCTTGATGAGAATGATGATAATGTTTTGGATTTGAAACTTAGGAAACCCTAAATATAATTGGGAAAGATGAAGTGATAAAAGTGGTAATATATATTTTATGTTGTATAGCTATACCAAACATCAACTTAGTTCAAGTGGTAGGTTTGGTGGGATGTTAAACGGACGGTTAGGGGTTCGAATCCCGGCCTTTGTACGATTTTGGAAGATTACTTTTAAACTGAATTAAAAGCTTAGGGGTAAAAAGGTAATTTCAACATTTTTAACAGTTCAAACGACAGCATTTTACGCCTGCCGGGAATTTACGAGGGGTCATTACGCGCAATTTAAGAATCAGGGGATAGTGTTTCCCGCCCATATTACACAGTGAGGCAAATCACAATTTTCTCTTTATAAATTAATAATAAAAATATACTATTTTTAAAGTAGAATACATTTTTAAGTATACTAATCAACTTTCTTTTATTATTTTTTTATATCTAAGAATGATTATGAAATAGGTGCCAAGTGTTCTAGGTCCTTGTATTTCTCCAAAGTTTATATCTAAAAATGATCATAAAATAGGTACCAAAGAGTCTTTTTAATTAGGCTAGATTAGTCCCAACTGAATATATATTATAAACATTCAAAAGTAAAGTCAGCCCAATCTAACTTTTTATCTGCTTTTGCTCTTTCTTAATTTTCCCATAGTTGGTTTATATGGTTACATGCTCAAGCTGACAAGCTGGTATATTTATATATAATTTAAATCAATTTAAAATACCGAGTAACTAATAAGTCAAAGTCCTAACCTCCAAAGTGAATGTGGATTCTCTTAAGAATTCTTTCATCGTTCACTACATAGAAACCTAGAGTGTCGTATGTCTTTTGATTAAAAAAAATAAAATGTTTGGGTTTCGGTTGACACCTTATGGATGCTACAAGGCTACAAGCATAAGAGCCTAGGCTACAAGCATAAGAGCCTGAATGATTATCATTATCACCAAAACCCTGTTTTACCTTTTAGAGATAACAAGGAGATGAGTCTGCATTGGTAGTTCCAATCTAAAACTCAATTATAAAACTATGTTTCGTACCCGACTCATACACATCAAATATCGAGCAATATGAAAATATCATGTAACTCGTAGTTTGTTAACAAATATTTGTTAGGGGATTTCATTTTTCTTACTATTCTAGTTTTAAATAATGGTCAGGCTAAACGTAACCCCCTTGTTTCTTGTTAACCCCTTCCCCTAGAAAAACCAACTTTCATGTTACCCCTTGAATTCATCTAATTAACAAATTAGCACAAAGTTAAGGATTTTGGTTTATTTTCTTACAATGTTGCGTTTTCTTTTTATGATTTCGGGTGTCAGGTTTAGGGATTATTTTGTAATATATATATATATATATATATATATATATATATATATATATATATATATATATGATTAGTATCATTACAGAACTGTTAAATTATTTAAGAACTTGCAGGAACCATTGAAACCTAACGTTTTTTCTAATAATTTTTGTATGTTAATATTATTTGAGTGTAGTTTCATCATTTTGTATATCAATATTTATAATTACAATTTTGAAAATTAGTTTTTATACATATCTATGTTTTATTTTACACCTATGTAAATTTGGTAGTATATAAATTTTACACGTATGTAAACTTGTGATTAAGATATGCAATCAAAAATTTTTATATAAATATGATAAAACTACTCTTAAATAATGTTAGTATATAAAAAAAATTAAAAAAATGTTTGATTGTTTAGAGTTCCTAACAGTTCTTAACTTTTTTAGAGTTCTTAAATGATACCAACCCTATGTATATATATATAATTTATATATATAATTTTATATGTGATTGATTTTATCCCAATCATATAATTCGATTGGATTCTTTCTGAACGATATTAAGATCAACAAATAATATGAAATACAAATTATGAAAAGGAAAATAAGAGGTTTGGATTGTATTTCTTAATACTTGAAGGATGGGGTGTGTTTAGTAATACAAAAGCAAGGGGGTACGTTTAGCTGCGCCCACAAATTTTTCTTTTAAAAATTATGTGACATTCATCAATTTTCAGACCCGAAAACTCGACCAGTTTAAATTTATGTTTCTTTAACGAAAACATTGAATCCTTTTTACTATTTATTTTATTGTTATTTTTGTCATAATTAGTTCGTTAGTCGAATTTATTTATTCATTAATCGGATTTTAGATCTATCAAGAATGTGAAAAATCCACCCCTTATCTAACTTTGGTCTTAACTAGTCTGACCGACCTAACATTTTTTTTGTGTGGGGGGGAGGGGGGTATGTGACATTTTTTATAAACCATTATTTTTTTCCTCTTCCCATTGGGCTTCTCATCCCCCTTTCGTTGAATTCATTTTTGATCCAGTCATACCGGAATTCACGAGTTTGACCACGCCTACTCATTAATTGATCAATGTGTGTTCAATCGCAAATTTAATCGCGTAGTTAACTGCTAATTGACAACCACTTCACATTAAATCGAACCCGAGCTTGCAATTAAATCATCCCACACACTCCTCACATCAAAGCGCAAAGCCCTAAAAAAATTTTGTCTTAGAAGTTGTTCGTGTTGCATTTTTAATCTCGTGTTCATCTGAAAACCCTGACTCGCCGCTCTCACTCAATTCGTTTTTTTTTAAGGTAATTGGTTTAGAGTTTTTGAGCGATTTCATATCCTCTTAAAAACCCTTGTGTCAATTCTTATTGATAGAGGGTGTAAGTCACTCATTTGAAAGGATTTGAATTTAGGGTTTATACTTGATTTGGGGATTAGTTTGGTAATCTATATTCAAATTAAAAGTTTCATAGCATAATCATGTTATACACTGGCTCAAAAAGCTAGTGCACTTCGGCTTAAGGTTCATGACCTCTCTTAGTCGTGGGTTAGAGTCTCGTTGCACTCTTTTTATTTCTCTTTGAAAAACCTAACCTACTGCTATTTATATTTAATTAGTATCAACATTTTATTAGGTATGTCATCATCCCAGTTGGCTGATCCCAGTTGGCTGGTGCAATTTGCTACCATACTTTAGACCCGGTTTTGAGTCCAATAGGACCCGGTTTTTGTTCTTTTTTGTTTTTATTTCATTTTTACTCTCTTTGATTTTTATTATTTGAATAATACTTATCTTAAATCTATTAATAACTTCTAACTCTTTTATTGAACCGAACACCGCAAAGAATTCAAAATGATTTGTTTTTGTTTAATACGTGTGCGTGTGTGTATATATATATATATAATATTAATTTGCCGTTTTATTGGTTTAAAATCAAAAAGTAATTTTTAAAAATACTTCAACTAATTACATTTTTAATTCACCTTTTTAAAAGTAATGTAATAATTTAACGCTTTATTGATCCCAAATCCATTATCAATCCATGTTATCATGTCTTGTTCATTTATATTATTATAATATATTTATTTTGGTTATACCTTTAAAATTAGGACATATTGTTGGGATTTCTTATGGAACTCACTAAGTCGCTTAACCCGTCTACTCGTTGCCGTTCTCCTTGCTTCAAGTGAGTTTTTCATAATCTCTTTTTATTACTTTTACAAAGTTTTGGGATGTAACACATCATTTTTCTTTTTGTTAATGTTTTACTGATGCATGTTTCAAACCAATTCAAGCATTGTCATAATTTTTTCCGTTATTTCCATACATGATTATGAAATATGTGAACTTTCTTGCATCGGTTTTTGTGGAAGAGTTCATACACATACGCATACTCATAGTGGGAGGGACCTACAAAATGTACCAGCGCTGCCTAATTCTTCAACTTATATTGGAACACACGGCGGTTTTCATTCCTTATTAATCCGGCTTCAATCGGAAGAATGGGATGACTTTATTTATTTGTTATTCATTTACACTATATTTAAATTTTACAATTCTACAAATGAATTGTGCACGTATTTATATAGTAAATATATAATCACATTCTGAAGCCACACCAACATTTTTGTTGACAAATATTATTATTTTTAATCGTGCTGTTATTTGATATGATGATGTGCAAAGACAAAGATAACCGTATTGCCCCTAGGTTTTTATTTGAAATTAAAATGTTTGTTTTCCGATGTATTGTATTTTTTTTAAATTATTGTGTACTTGCTACTTTATGAAATAAAATAAATATAATTATTGTCACTTTAATAGTGAGCTTGTGAACAATCTTAGTACCTCCCCGACATATAATCTGCCTAAGGTCGGGACATTACGAATTACAACAAATTAAAATAGTTATATTGGTTTTTATTAATCCCAACTATCATCTTTTTTTCGTCTTCGGTCCTAACTAACGAATTGGCTACTAACGATCTCATATTATAACGTATTTGTTCCCAACGGTCCGTGACTAACAGAATCGTAACGCCGTTACTTGCAGGTTGCCAGGAAAATGCTTTTGGCCTAAAAGGTCACATTTTTTGCAAGGAAACTCAACCTGAACATTGTCATCGCCACCACCACCAACTGACTCACCACCAACCAACCACCACCACTTGAGGACCACCAACCGATTACGATGATGGTTTTAGGGTTTTGACACCCTCAATAATTGGGGCTTTGTTGGGTTTAAAGAAATGATTGAAATCTTCTCAACCTACCAAAAATTGGCTAAGTATGGATCTCTAGCAAGCTCAAGCACTCTGAGCAAGGAAAGTACTTCCTCGAGCAAGATATCATATCCGAGTAGGATATTCTTCATGAAATCTTCTAAGTGTTTAGTTCGAATAAACTACACTTCGTCAAGCAAGGTTAGTACTTTATCAAGCATGGTTTACTACCGAGTAAACTCTTGATATTACTTAGCTTAAACTGAGTTCACGAGCAACTTAGTGGGTCGAGCAAGGTATTCAATAAAGAAGAATCTCAAGAATATGAGTAAGGAGTTTATGGAATATATTCTAAGTATTACTCCCAACATGATTCATCCTCGAGAAAGCCTACAGTACCGAGTATACTTAGTTTTTCAAATAAAACTAAGTAAAGGATGAAGAGATTGGAGCAAAGAACTTGTTTTCTCGTAGGAGCTATTCGAGCAAAGTTTGTTTTGGTCATGAAGATGTAGTCTGCTTGAGAGGAATATTTTTACGATGAAAATATTCTAAGTATTAGTCTGCTTGAAGTAAAATCCCGAGCACACTCGAAGATTACAAGGTCTTAGGAGCCCTAGTCGTATTGAAGAACTCTGCTCGAAGAGCTATTCACACTTGTATTTTATTCTATTATGTTTTGTAATAGTTAAAGATTAAGGTTTCTAGAAGAAATGTCAGGTGGGCCTATAAGTAGAATGTTTAGGACACAATGATGGTACACCTCTGACGTAATATACTTTTCACCTGAGCACATTGTTTTCAGAGCGTCATTCCTTCAAATCCTAATATTTCCTTTGTACCTATTTATTGTTCAATCAATTATAATAGAAATATTTTGAGGAAATTTTGTTCTACTGTCACTTACTATTTCTAGCAACTTACTATTTGTAGTTGATTCCACTGACTACATTTAGGGGTCTTCATAATTACTGTTTCGTGTTTGTTTTCGTCAGTATTGTGTCGGTGCACGAAACTACGGTCCTGACATGCTTTTACCAGAAAAGGGTTCCTAAAGGTCTGATTTAAGGTTACAAAGATGCTTGGGACGAAAATGTTGAGTTTTCCAAACAAATGTGAGTTTTCTAGCAAAAAAGGTGGGATTGTTATTAGCCAAATCGTTAGTTTGGATAGACAGTGACCAAAATATGATAGGTGGGATTAGTAAAAACTAATATATCATTAAAATATGATAACTTGAAGTACATAAAGTATGTAAATTTCATCATAATATGAATCCTAAAACATCATTCCTTACTTATTAGCATACAAAATATAAACAATAACATAAAATAAACAATCCAAAAACAACCATACCCAATGAAATCCAATCAATAGCAAAGCTATAAGTACGGTCTGTGGAGGGTGAGTTGCAGGTAAACCGTAAAGTTGTCCCAAAAATATAAAGAGGTTGCTTCCAAAGAAACCCCCTGCTCCAAACACAATGTATGAAACAATATAAAAGAAAGACAAAGTTCAACGCTAGAGCTCTTGTAACATCCCTAAACTTTCGGGCTAAATATGACAAATACAAAAATTAAATAACTTAAAATGAAAATTATGAAATTCAAGACCCAGCGTGCTATGAGATGGATCTAGGATCAAAAACCGACAAGAATACATGTGTTTTTTCGCATCTTTATTAAAAACTATATCCATGTGTATATATATGTACATATATAAACAAATATTATATATACACATGGATATAGTTTTTAATAAAGATGCGAAAAAACACATGTATTCTTGTCGGTTTTTATAAAAAATATAGTTTATTTATTAATTATTATGATTATTATTGATTAAAATTGATTAAGTATAACAAATATTACCAAAAATAAACAAAATGGGTGGCTGGGGTTCGAACCCGCGATCAGCCACTCCAGAACCTTAACTAGTGGTGCACCAGTCTAACCTGGTTATAACATCCAATTGATTAAATATAAACTAACAGAAGCAGAATCCTAATTCGTTTAAACCCTAGAATTAATAATCAAGTTTATAAGTGATTATATACCTGATTTATGTTAGGGTTAATGTTAATTGAACAGAGGAGATTACAATTTACTACTTAATTACCTCGTACGATGTTATATGATCGATTAATTGAGAAGAACAGTGACGACTAAGCTTGGTGATGAACGAACATACAAACAAAGATGATAATCCAATTGAGTTGAGGGTTTATGACGGCTAGGGTTAGGATATTGTGACTGAAAATTTGATTATTATGATCGTTTATAAGTATAACGAGTTTGATTTAGTGTCGACATATGTATTATAAGAAAACGAATCACAATTGATCGTATTAACATAATTAAGATGTCGGTTAGGCCTTCTTAGGAATGAATAACACTAACGTTGATTCAATTTCTATAATAGCTAAAGAATTAAGGTCCAAGACATCACATGTTGTAATCGGGTTCCTTTTATCAGGTCTGGGTTAAAGGGTTTGGATCAGTGTCACCAGATTTGATGGTTTATAATGTGAAGTTTGCAATTTAGTCCCTATAATTTTAGGGTGGAAACATATTTGGGTAATAGTTTTAGTTTAGGGTAATTTTGTAATTACTTGAAAGTTATAAATATATAATTTATAAATAATTAAGAATAATATTAAAAAATTAATTAAACTCGATAAATGCGGTATTTTTATTGATAGGATAGCCCGAACATATAGATGGGTCGGGTAACGGTTACAAAATAGAATATGGAAAACCAGAACTGTTACAGCTTTGATCGTCCAAATTGGAAATGTAAACCTTCATCCCAACCATCATACAAATCCAATCCTTAGACAAGACCTAACAATAACAAGATTAATTCTATGCAGGGTGAAGATGATAAAGAAGAAAAATATCTGAGGGTTAGCAATTATTGTTTTTCTGTTGACATGCCCAGGCCAATTTTTACTATGTAGGATCTTATAGATAAGGCTCGATGGCCGAGGAAGAATGATAAAGTTTAATCTTGGAATGATCATTCCAAGTGGTGTGTTTGTCATGAAGACTTTGGCCATATAACTAAAAATTGCATCGCTTTAAGGAAGTAAACAAGTCACCTATTGAGAAAGGGTACGTACAAGATCTTTTGGGAAGGAAAGGGAATTAAATGCAAGAGGATAACAAGCCCGCCAAAAGAGCATATTCTCCTCCACTAGATGCAAGAATTGTCAACCTTATATAAGGAGAATCCGACATATGTGGTACCTCCTACTCTGCAGCCAAAAGACATGCTAAAGAATCCAAGTCCGAGAAAGAAACCAGGCCCACCAGAACAACGATTCTCGATGATTAAAAGTTATAACCTTTGAAGAAGAAGATAAAGAAAATATCTTGGATCCTCACCATGATACATGACAAATCATTATGCTCGAAGGATCCTGGTCGGTGGAGGAAGTTTAGTTAACATCATCCAGCTTGAAACCTTGAAGAAAATGAACGTCCCAGAAGATGAAATTTGAAGAAATCCTTGGTGTTGGTAGGATTCAGTGGGGAAGTGAAAACACACTCGGAGAAATCAAGTTGTCTATCTACATAGATGGGGTAAATTCAATCCGAAGATTTTGAGTCTTGGATTCACTATACTGTTACAATGCGATATTAGGAAGACCATGGTACCATAGCATGAAGGAAATACCTTCCACATATCATCAATGATTCAAGATGCCAATGCCATGGGGAGTAATTAAGAAAGCAGTTGATCAACAAGAAGACAAATATTGTTATACATCCTCCATGAAGCCATCCGTAAAATCGAGGCAAGCATAACAATTAAAGAAGAAAGACCACAAGGTCTTAGAAACAAATGAGAAAGAACTTATCATAAGCCCTGAGGATCCTGGAAACAAGATACTTTTATGATACAATAACCATATAAATATTGAATCAAGAATCCTAGAATTCCTAAAAGAAAGAAGATTAACATTCTCCTTGAAACATGAAGACATGACATGTATTTCCAAAGAAACTATTACTCATAAAATTTGTATAGATAACTGTTTCAGGCCTATACATCAAAAGAGAAGAAAGTATGCACCCAAGAAGAATGTGATTATACTGCTTAAATAATGGAATAAAAAATGACTGAGATATATTTTTTGAAACCACGTATCCTTTAACAGATTTATTAATAGTCTCGTTCAAATTTTCAAATTGAAGGTGTATTTTTTTCTCAAGTTTGACTAAAAAAATACTCAATTTTTTAGTCAAAACTTTATAATCCTTTGTTATAATCCTTTTGTTATAATCCTTTGAGGGATTTTATTCTATGGATATTGGTTTTAAATACTCCCAACTTTCACCCGTTGGTTAATATCACTCCTAACTTTCACTTTGTCTCCCACCACTCCCAACTTTAAACCTATTTGTTTTTATCACTCCCCCGTTAACCGATGACTAACGCCGTTAGTGAAGATGCTGGCGTGGCTTTTTTTTAATTTTTTTAATTCAGTCAGACATGAGGTGGCATGCCTACTTGGAAAATGCCCCTTTTATATCAAACATTAATATATATATATATATATATATATATATATATATATATATATATATATCAGACATCAATAACAATACTTAATCAAAGCATGAGATTCAACAATCTTCAATTCAACCTCACCCTCATCATCATCATCATCCCACTCATCACCACCCGGTTCTGATACCCGAGCTCTGGATTCCGATATCCCCGGAATCACAAAACCCACCTCCCATCATCTTCAATTCCAAAATTCTAGGGTTTCATTACCCTAACTCCTATATCCACCAACGGCAACACCTTCTAGGTTTCAATTACACCTTTATTCACAACCAAATTCAACTTCTTATCATCCAAATTTGAGCCGTTTAGAATTTCATCATCATAGATTGGAACCCTAACGGTATCAATCGGGTGGATATCCGGCAATGGCGATGATTTTATCAGCGGGAGGACATCGATTGGAGTACAAATCGCCGAACTCATCGTCTTCCACTGGATTATAAGCTGGGGTGAAAAAAAAATAGTGAAGCTGGATTCCAGTGGTGAGTTATACGAGTTATACGGGTTGAATCATGACTGGTGTGATGGTTTGAAGGTGAATGATAATGTGGATTGTGTTAATTTTGATATGGATTTTAGGGTATGATGAATTTTAGGGTTTGAAGGTGAATGATAATGTGGATTGTGTTATTAATATTTTTTATGTAAAAAAAACGTAATTTCCAAGTAGGCATGCCATCTCATGTCTGACTTAATTTAAAAAAAATAAAAAAAGCCACGTCAGCATCTTTACTAACGGCGTTAGTCGGCAGTTAACGGGGGAGTGATAAAAACAAAAAGGTTGAAAGTTGGGAGTGGTGGGAGAAAAAGTGAAAGTTGGAAGTGATATTAACCAACGGGTGAAAGTTGCAAGTATTAAAAACCAATATCCCTTTATTCTATGTAAATAAAGTATAGAATGAGTAAAATAAGGGTCTTTTAGGTTTTTTATACTAACCTTAAAAAAACCAACGAGTCACACACTAAGCATAGCAATTTTATCAAAAGATTCATTGATTTTTTATTAAACTCTATAGAATTATAATTATTCGTTTTTTATTGAACATAAAAAAGAGAATAAACGAGTTGATCATTTTTTGTTCCATCGCTGGATAGAATGCTAAGGGAAATAAAGGATGATAAGAGAAGTTAAGTTTCCTAGATGGCTCGCCAACATAGTAGTAGTACCCAAGAAAAATGGGAAGTGGAGAGTTTGTGTAGATTTAACTAATCTCAACAAAGCATGCTTGAAGGATCCTTTCCTTTTACCTCATATAGATTCAATGGTGGATGCAACAACAGGTAATGAAATGTTATCTTTCATGGATGCATCTTCAGGATACCAATAAATTCATATGGAATCATCAAATCAAGAGGATACCACCTTCATGACAACCACATGTGTTTATTGTTATACAACTATGCCATTTGGTCTTAAAAATGCAAGTGCAACCTACCAAAGACTCGTCAATATGATTTTCAAAGACAAGTTGGTGGATACGATGGAAGTGTACATTGATGATATGATGGTTAAATCCTAAAAAGCTGAGGATCATCTAAAGGATCTTCAGGAAGCATTTGATAACTTTGACAAATTCAACATAAGTGTTGTGCTTGTCAAGGATCATGAAGGTTTACAACATCATATATATTAGGTAAGTAAAAGTCAATTAGATGCGAAGACCGGGTTTTCTCTTCTTAAAAAACAAATTCTTGCATTTGTGATGGCATTAACCAAACTTAGACATTATTTTGAGATACATCCTATTCTTGTTAAGACTAATTATCCAATCAAGTGTGTTTTGATAAAGCCATAAATGTTAAGGAGAATGGCTAAATGGTCTATGAAACTTAGACCGTGTGTAGCGGATGTAGCCTCTAAGGATGTTTTCTCCTCCCAATGTTTTTTGCCTGAGTTAATCTATGGATCACGGGCTTTTTCCTTGCTAAATTTCTATGTCACTTGCAACATTTATTCATTATTACATTTATCTCATCAAGCATCATATCATACAAAGTTTGGTTACTATAGTATCCTTGTTTAATTTTTTACCAAAACAGTTTGGCGCCAACCATAGGGCAAGTGGTGCTTTACATATTCAAATCCCAGATTTTGTGATCATTCATTACCTTTTAATTATCTCCAATGGCATCTCAGTTGAAGAAATCATCATCTCCAAGCAAGTCGACTCAGTCCTTAACTCAATCTACGAGTATGGGTCTGAACCAATCTTCACCATTATGTCACCACCTCCAAGAATACCATATAACACCTCAAAAATTGCATCTACCAGCATACCATTTTCTCGGGCTAAGGATCCTATCATGGTTTCAAACAACGATACCCTTTCTTAGTTTAACCAAGTCCGAAAGCGAATGGCCGAACAACAACAAACCACAAGACGTTCTTGGAGGAGATACAAAGATTGAAATTAGAAAATAAAAACCAAAGCAACAGAGCTAGAAACTCTCTCGCAGCCTAGGATGTTGAACTTTGTAGCTTCAGGTTCCAGGAGTAAAAGCAATGAAAATTTCAGCATATCAGGATCCCGGGTAAAAAACTTTGAGTATTTCATTCATATGAATCCTCTACTTGAATTTTCATAAGTGTGGCAGACTAGGACACTTTGCACGGGACTGCAAAACTCAATCACAGTCAAGTACCAATCATGTTCAACCCTTAATAACCTATCCAATTTCGCATCTCCATCCTCATTCTAAACAACAACCCTTCAATAACCATTCCAAACACACTTTGCTCAAACATCTTCAATGCCTAATACTGATCCTTAGTATCAGTATTCACCCATGCCTCAACCAATGCGGCAAATGCAGTTTGTTCAACCTCCTTCATGCAATCCATTAATACACATGTTTACATGATTTAACTACTATACATGGTTCATCTTCATCCACTCATGCTAACACCAAAACAAGTTTATTCTCACAAGAATTTGTTAACTGGAGCAGTCTGCCTGAAGACATGACCACAAAAGATCTTTCTTTTGTGGTTATTGATGTAGAATCAATTGAATAAAGGGAGATGAAAAATGATTTCAACAATGAAATCATTCAAGTACTGATGACAAGTGATGTTTCAGCTGATTCACAAACTGCTGTTAATGAGGTAACATATGAGATTTTCCAAAAGTTATGCTCTAATGAATGCATCATTACATTTTAAAATATTAAACTTGCAAATGTAAAATTGATAAAACAAGCTGCTGAACTTGAATCGGCAGTTTCAAATCCTCAAATGATTCGAAGGTTAAATTAAATGAAAATTATAAGGAGATTTTGAAATTAAAAGATGCTTTACCAGACAAAAATTCATATGCAAAGAATTTATTGAAAAAATACAATGAATGCAGCAAAACTTTAGAGCAAACTCAAGTAAATTGTGGTAAATGGATTGAATCCAGCAAAGGATTTCAAATGATGTTAAGTAAGCATCAAGCAGCAATGTGAAGTTTGGTATAGGATATAATCATACTGAGCTACCTCAAGATTATGTGCCTATTAACCTTCAAAATTGTGTCGATGAACTTGTGGATAGAAGAAATATTTCATAACAAAGTTCCATTAGTTTTTTTGCCAAATGTTGTTCCATCAGAACTTGGTATCAAACAACTGATGCATCACAAGGGTTCAAACCAATCTAATTTACTGAATTGAGTTATCACAGATCAGTTGTTGATAAATACTCATTACAAGGTTCTCAAACCTTGGATGACTCTGCCAAACTCATGTTACAAGATGGAATTGGTAATTGTTATCAAACAACTGATTCACTCAATGAAATAAAAAAGGTTACTATAACTGGTTTTGATAGTATAAGGTCAAAAGATGACCACAATTAGTTTTTAATTTCAGGAACAACTGATGAGTCAATCAAAAACACTGCTATGAATACCTTAATAGTTGTTTTTTTCTCAAACAACTGATGTTTCATCAGTTGTTTCAAAGAGAATTGAATCAAATAGACTAGTTGTAATTGCACCCGCATTTGTTCCTAGATCAGTTGTTAATCAAGTTAAAAAAATGATTTAGGGTTTATACAAACTGAAATTCAACCAACTTCTGTACCTGGATACAAATCACCAGGAACAAAACAATAGTTGTTGACAAATTGGGTGTAACTAAAAAGAAGAACTCATAAATGTTCAAAAGAAACATTTTTTTTCCAAATCCATGTGATGTATTCAAAAAGAACAATCATCTACCTGAGGATTTTCAACTTTAAAAGCTATTAATCATAATTAAATTGTTGAAACACCTGATGTCTTCATTAAAAATCAAAGTCCCACACCCAAAAAGAAAGTTCAGTTTGAGATTGTTGAAACACATGTTACTATGGCTTTAAAGAACATTCCTTGTTCAACAATTGTTCAAGTAACATATTCAACAACAATTATCTTACGACACAAAACTGTTGTTCCAAATAATCCACTAGCAGTTCACAAAGTTCTGAGATGAAATTGTTGATGGAAAATCAAAAATAGTTGATGAATCTTGTAAACAATCTTCATCAGAAAATAGAGTTGTCTTCCTCAAATGAGCAACCCAAGACCAACAGTGTTTGGGAAACCTTCTAACTAAGTTTATTTATATGTACAAAAATATTTCACATGCATGGAAAGTCTATGGTATGTGGACATAGGAGGCTCTAGGCATATGACATAGAACAAGTCTCTCATTTCTGAATTCAAATCACATGTAGGAGGAGTTGTGTCGAGGGTTGTTCAAAAAGCTCATGACTCGAAACTCGCTCAAAAAAAGCTCGGAGAAAGCTCGCTCGAAATCGGCTCGATTGTAAACGAGCCGAGCCTGAGCTAGCCCCGGCTCGACTCGAGCTCGCTCGATAGGATCGAATTATTTTATTTTAATTTATTATATATATATATACATATATGCATATAATTATCGAGCCCAATTATTTTAACACATGAGCTTTCCTTTAATCCAGCCCAATTTTCTTTCTTACTCCATAGTCCATATTCATAATTCCATATACTGAGCAACTGAGAGATGGGACTTCATAGTTCACACACTCAATAATCAATATACGTTCCATTTTCCACCCTAACCCTAGTCGCTCATATTCTCCTTCGCCGACGGCCGCCGCTCATATTCACCTCCGCCATCGGCCGCCACTCATAGATAATACTTCTCTGCTTAATTTTGTATTTGGTTTGGTTTAGACTTGTTGAACATATTTTGTTTTCAATGGTGTTATTAGACGTATTAATTTAGTTTGTATTTGGTTGGTGTTGATCTCAACGTCATATTTATTTAGTTTAACTTGATGGTTGCATATAATTGTTATTATTAAAGGTAAAATCGAGCCAAATCAAGCTGAGCCAAGCTGGCTCGATTTAAAAATGAGACGAGCTTGACTTAAATTTTTAGCTCGATTAAGAGTTCAAGCTCGAGCCGAGCCAGCTCGATTGAATATCGAGCCGAGCTTGAGCTTGCCTTGGCCCGGGCTCGGCTCGTGAAAAGGCCTAGTTGTGTCCTTTGTAAATGATGAGAAATGAAGTGTTCTTGGCTACGGTAAGGTAGAAGCAGGTAAACTAACTTTTGATAATGTCAAATTAATTGACAAAATGAAACAAACCTATGGCACAGGAGACTAGGTCATGTTAATCTACAACTAATTAACAATCTAACTAAGAAACAATTGGTTCGAGGCATACCTGTAACAAAATATGTTTGTGACAAACTCTATCTTGCTTGTTTAAAAGGGAAACAACACACTGTCTCATATAAAACTATAGAAAAATCCAACACTACTGTTTGTTTTAATCTCTTGCACATGGACCTTTTTGGATCATTTATAATACTGAGTCTAGGAAATAAAATCTACTGTCATGTGATTGTAGATGATTAATCAAGATCCTCTGGGACATTCTTCTTGCACTCTAGAACAAAGACTCTTAGAAGAAACATTAATTGTCAAATTTAATGAAATGTCTTATTTAAAAATCCCTAATGACCCTTTAATTTATTTAATCTTGATGTACTAAAGCTGGAACCAAAGAATTATGAAACTACTAATAATAATGTTCATTCTGACAGGTTGTATGTCTTTGAAGAATCAAGTATAGAGAACAACAACACTTTCATTGAAACTACTGATCAAGTACAATCCGCTGATCAAGGAAGTCAAGGTTGTGAAACTACTGATGGTCTAACAACTGCCTCTCCAAATGGACTTGCTCATTCCAACTTTGAAAGTACATTAGTTGTTTCTCAAAGTAGTTGTTTACCCCAGTACCCCCACCATTAATAACTGCTTCCATATCGGCTGTTTCACAAACCACTTCAACAAACAATATAATGAACATTATACCTTATGTGTTTCATCTTGCTCATCCACAAGAACAAATCATTGGTGAAATACAACATGGGGTACTCATAAGAAGTTAACAAGCAATGTTTGCTTCTTTGCTGGTTTTATACTCAACTAGAACCTAACAAGTATCAACTTAATTTAAGAGAAAATAGTTGGGTTGAATCCATGCAAGAGAAACTCATGCAATTCACCAAGATGCATGTTTGGGAACTGTGTCCATGCCCAGAAAATGTTACTCCTATTGGTACAAAATGGGTATTCGGGAACAAAACTGATGAATAAGGGATTGTCATAAAAAACAAGGCAAGGTTAGTAGTTCAAGGATATCTTCAAGAAGAAGGAATTGACTATGAAAAAAACTTTGCACCTATTGCAAGACTTGAAGCAATCCAATTGTTTATGGCTTATGCATCCACTCACAACGTCAGAGTTTTTCAAATGGATGTTAAAGGAGCTTTCCTTTATGGTGACATTCAAGAAGAAGTGTATGTTCACAACCACCAGGATTTGAAGATTCTATAAATTTAGATTATGTCTATAAGCTTAAGAAAGCATTTCATGGGCTTAAACAAGCTCCAAGAGTCTAGTATGACAGACTTTCCTCCTTTATAATTTCAAATCATTTGAAAGAGGAAAAATTGACAAAACCTTGTTTCTTAAAAGAAAGGAAAAAGACTTACTTCCTGTTCAAATTTATGTACATGACATCATATTTGGATCCACAAATCCACAATTATATGATGAGTTTACAAAATTCATGAAATTTTAATTCGAAGTGAGTAACATGGGTGAGCTACAATACCTTTTGGGCTTGCAAGTCAAACAAACCAAAACAAGAATTTTTCTACATCAATCAAAGTATGTTATAAATCACCTAGAAAAGTTTAAATGACTGATTCCGAAGCAATATCCACAACCATTGATCCATTAACACCTGATTAAACAGGTGAATATGTTGATCAGACCTTATGTAGATGCATGATTGGATCACTGATTCCTCTAACTGCATCTCGGCCTGATATCATATATGCAACATGTGTGTGTGCAAGATACCTAGCATCACCAATGGAATCTCACTTATATGATGTTAAACGGATATTTAGATACCTAAAATGTGCATACACCTTAGGGTTCTGGTATCCATCCAGCATAAAGACGCAGCTTGTTGGTTTTGCAGATAATAATTATGCAGGCTGTCAAACGACAAGAAAACAACATCTGGAGGATGTCAGTTCTTTGGAGATGCATTGGTATCTTGGCAGAGCAAGAAGTAAACTACTGTTTCTAATTCAACTGCTGAAGTAGAGTATATTGCAGCTGCAAGTTATACTACACAAATCCTCTAGCTACTAAATCAATTACTGGATTATGGAATCACAACTTTAAAACTCCATTGAAATTGGACAGTGAAGCTGTTTTAGACATCATTAAAAATCCAGTTCAACATTCAATGAAAAAACACATTGAGGTCAGACACCACTTCATAAGGTACTGCTATGAAAAATGTTTGATTTCAATTGAACATGTTTTATTTGAAATTTAGTTGGCTGATGTGTTTACAAAAGCACTTGATTCAACATCTTTTCAAAAACTGATTTCCAGATTGGAATGTTAAATTTTGAATAATCATTTTTACAAAGTCAAAACAGTTGTTTTACAATTGCTTTTTGATAATAAAAATGTTTTCAAAATACTGTTTGTATATCCTTTGATGTATAAACAAAGGAAAACTGCTATTTTCCAAATTACTGATCAACAATTGATCAATGATTTCAAAAGTACTGTTTTTTTCCTAAACTGCTGTTGAGATAAATAATAAAAATAATTGTTTCAGTACAATTGTTTATCCAAACTACTAATAAAATCAGTATTTTCAAAAGACTAATCAGTTTTTTCTAAACTACTGATCAAAGACAAAAAAAAATTTGTTTCATTTCATCAATAGTTGTTTCATTTCATCAAGTATCCACATAACCTGTTAGCATATCTCACACAAAAATCCATCCTACCCTTCTAGAGTATGATGACATCATTAGGAAACTCATTGGAAACACATACTTTAACCTTCTGACAATTAACCTTGACATGTATCTATAAACCCTAAATGGCTTTTGGAAGGATGCATCAATTCAATACGCTAAGGACGAACGGACACCTATATTCATCAAGCTAAAGATAGGTAATACAAAGGTTATTGTGTCATCTTCACCCATCTCTTAATACATGGAGTTGAATATGATGATGTTCCCTCTAAAATTGTTGCACAGACATTGAAGTATGAACTCATTGAAAGAGGTTATTTGGGTTCTACCAAAAGGATTACACTTTACAAAAACTTATTTCCCTCTTCAATGAAGTTCCTTTTTCACACATTATTTTAGTTTATTTCATACAAATCCACTTGTTGGAATGAATTGAGATTAAATGTTCAATATATGGAATATCACATTCTAACTGGTGAAAACTGCTGCTTTTTAAAATCTTTCATGATCTGGTTTCAAATATAAATGCAATGAATGAACCAAAAGGAAAACCATCTTTAATGCTTCCAAGATTATTATCGGTTTACCTCATGAAAGTATTACCAAACTCAAACTTGATCCTAGGATCACCAGTCCAAAGTCAAAGACTTAGCAATGAGATCTTTGCGAGAATGACAGATTCCGAATCTTCAACCTTAGTTGATGAGGAGAAACCTGCAAAAACTTATGATGCTCTGACAACAATTATAGAAACTGAGCCCACAAGGTGAACATGATACTCAACCTAGTATCTTGAAACCCACACCTTCCACCAAAAAATAAAAAATTTAAGAAATCAACAAAACCCAAAAAAGGTAGCTCATGAAGACAGAAATTCCACAAAGAAAATTGCCAGTTGTTACTTCCTCATAACTTGTCAAACCTCCACCCAACAAACTCTTCAGTCTTCCTCATAAAAGGAAACTGTTGTAAGCACATGGTATCCACATCAAAGGGTTGAAGGGCAAATCAGCACTCTGACTCCAAGACCCTCTCTCAAGGCTACTTCTCTTTCAACCCCATTAAATCATCATATTATAACCACATAAGAAGTTGCTGAAGTACTTACCAAAATGTCATACATCGCTGAACGCATACCTTTCTTTACCACATCACCTGAAAAGAAAATCCACAGATTAAAATCCTGATGTATTACTAACCTAGAACAAGAGGAGGCTACAATGCCTATCACTACAGGTGATTTGGATTTGGGATTAGGAGGAACTACTACAATTGTTGAAACAATTTTTTCATAGTTGGACAATAGTTTCATTAGTAAGACTTCTGTCCTGGCATTAGCTGCTAATATCTTCATATCTGATACAGCTGGAAGTCCCTAGTACTAAGAAAAAGTGGCATCTGATCAATTTTAAAATGCAAATTATGATTTTCATTCAGATAAAACTATTGACGACAGGACAACAGAGGAAACTATTAATTTAGTTGATGCTAAAAGTATTCATGAATTGACGGATCAAGTTCAGAGGTCGAATTCTAAAGTCATGGAGCTCAAAAACCTTATCTCAAACATGACTATACCTCAAGTCCAACAACACCATGACAATACCCAATTTTTGGTCTCCATCCAGAGTGAATTCCAATCTTGCATACAACAATTAGTCACTTAAAAGCCACCAGCCACTAAAAGCTCGAGCACTCAAGAGGGTATAACCACCGCTAACCCAGAGCTTGTTGAGCTAAAATCCTTTATTACTTCTAAATTTCAAATATTCCAGAACAAAATCAACATCGATACCACCATTCTTAGAAACTCACTCAACACTCTTGCCAACTAATTAAGAAAGCAAATGGTGGATCAAACAAAACCAACCAGAAGAACTTACTGGCATTAATCCTCCCGCACCATGGTTTCTAGAGCAAGCTCAAGCTTGTATTGATGCTAGCTAAGAAGACACCTGATGAAAAAGCAAATAAAATTGCTAAAGAAGCTTCTACATTGAAAGAAATGTAGAAAAGGGAAAAGGAAGCAAAAGAGAGGGCGCTGGTCAAACAAAGAAGAGAAAAACCATAAGAAATAGGCCCCTCAAATTCGAAAAGGCTCAATTCAAAATCCAAATGTGGAATAAAAGATGGTAAAACAAAGAAAAGACCAGTATTTACACAAACTACTGATGAATTTGAAGATATACCAACAGTTCATCAAACTACTAATGATCAGTGTTACACCTTCAGCTGATTAATGACCAGTAGCTACCAAAACTGCTGATGCTGTAACAAACTAAACTACTAGTGATACACAAGAACCAACAATAGTTTCAGAGACTGTTTATACACCCAAGGTAACACAAAAACCAACTACCATTCCAAAAGTGGTTGAAACCTTGAAGTTTAAGCCTACTCAAACAAAGGGATCTAACAGTAGTTTGAAAAGAAGAAATCTGATCTTTCTTGAAAAGTAAGATTCACCACCAACTCCACCTGCTAAGAAATTTAAGCCTGAAAATGTTGATGACTTGATCATACACCAACAATAAGAAGCTGCAAGAGTTTTGGCTGAAGCAACACAAATGATGTCTGATGAAGAAGCTACAAGAGTTTATCAACAAGATCTTCTGAAGACAAGAGACTTGGAACAAGAGGCTTGTAAACTAAGCATGAAAGTCTCAGAAAGACCAATAGCTGACAAACAACTGTTGATGGATGCCAAGAAAGGTTCTCTCATTTGGTTGAAAAAGAATGCAAAGTATAAAGTCACTCTTAGAAATTCAAAGGTTGGATATATGAAGAGTTGCAAGCCGAATGTGGAAGGATTTAAATGCTTCTCATACAAGACCCTATTCAGGATCATCCTGAACATGACTGGGATGTAGTAAATTCTAGGATCCCAGAATAAAAACAAAGAGATATCTTAAAACTGAAAACTGAATTAGCTGAAGCTAATTTCATTCTAGAAAAGAGACTGCCAGATGGGGATTTGAAAAGCTAAGGGTTGCTTATAGAGATCTTGTACAAGAAAGAAAGAAGAATCTAAGTAATTTCTCTACACCTAAAGCTTTACCAACAATCAAACTCCCAAAAAGGCAAAGATCTGTTAAAACAGTTGCTCTGATTCCAAGCTCTGCACAAGAAAGCATAAATGCAAGAAAGATAACCCTGCAAACCAGAAAAGACAATTGATTGAAGAAGTACTACAAGACATTGAGGGTATACACAAATATGGCAATATGGGATTTGTATATGACATCAATTTGGTACCTTCCTTTTCTTCATTATCAAATTTGGCCATTGCTTCTGCTGCTGCTCAAAGTCAATCAATTCCTAAAGTTATAAAATGGAGTAAAATCAAAAATTGCTCCTTTGTATCTTTGGAATTTGATATTGGTAAAACACAAAGGGTGGATCCACAAGATGTACCTATGCTGGAAGAAGAGTTATTGAAAAATCTACTAGATCTTCCTTTGGAAATGGAAGATGATGAAAATCTGGGCATTAAGTTCCTAAAGTTTATCAAAGAATCAGGCCAAAGAAGATAGTGAAAAACAATACAATGGAGAAAAAAAATGGTTTTGGTATCATCAGTTCAGGGGGAGATTGTTAAACTTTTCAAAGAACATATGACTAAATACCAAACACTGATGACTCAAACATCAGTTGTTCTCCATTATGAGGTTTGACAACTATTTCTCTAAACTACGGATGATGCAAACTGCAAACGTAAGAATTAAAGATACAACAGCCGCTCTATAAAGTATTGAAGATCCAAACAACTGAACGAATATAATTGTTGGATCAAACGTCAGTTGTTTAACAATGATCAGTAGTTTGCTTAGGATTCTCTATAGGCAGTTGTTTGTAATAGGTTTATAAATAGTTTGTAACTGTTTTTGTTAGCTATCACTATCACCTTTAGCTCATCATTAGTTTTTTCACATGTATAAAATGAAGAATAGAGTCTCTTCTTCATTAACACTTTACACGTCACAATACTCACCTGAATCGTGTAATCTTATACTAGAAAATTCAGTGTGAGTGATGAGCTAAGGTTAAGAGGGAGCAATAGATTGTAATCATTCGATTATAGTTAATACATAGTTGTTATTCCATATGAATCCTATTATTTAGCTCACATGAATTCTATAGATTAACTTTTTTGTTTTATATACTAACTGAAGTTGTAATTCAAACATGGTTTCATTAAAGTGATACTAATCCGTTCAAAGGATTAGATCAGTTGTTTACTATTTCATTGATTATAAATTATGTTCAAGTCGCTTAGATTATTAGATCTACGATCCTAACACATAGCATGACGTTAGTACCTTCCACATATCATCAGTGTATCAAGATACCAATGCCAAAGGAGTGTGTAAGATAGCAGGTGATCAACAAAAACCCACAGATTGCTATACATCTTCCATGAAGCCATCTGTAAATCAAGGGAAGCATAGTAGTTAGAGTAAGAGGATCACGAGGTCCCTGAAGCAAAAAAAGCAAGAGGTGAAAGAAGTTATCCAAATCCCCGAGGATCCTGTAAACAAGATACCCTTAGGATCCAATTCCCTAAAAATATTAAATTCTAGGATCCTAGAGTTCCTAAAAGAAAGAAGAACAACATTCTCCTAAAAACATGAAGACCTGACAGATATTTCCAAAGACATCATTATTCATAAACTTTGTTTAGATAATAGTTTCAGGCCGGTACAACAAAAGAAAAGAAAGTATGCACCCGAGAAGAACATATTAATACAAGAAGAGGTTGAAAGGCTATTGAAAACAGGAATGATAAGAGAAGTCAAGTATCCTAGATGCCTCGCCAACGTGACAGTAGTTCCAAACAAAAATGGGAAATGGAGAGTTTGTGTGGATTTCACCAACCTCAACAAAGCATGTCCAAAGAATCATTTCCCTTTGCCTCATATAGAGTCAATGGTGGATGCAACATGAGGCCATGAAATGTTATCCTTCATGGAAGCATTCTCATGATACTAGCAAATCCTGATAAAGCCACCAAATCAAGAAGATACGAACTTCATGACACCCACATGTGTTTATTATTATACTGCTATTTGGTCTTAAAAATGCAGGTGCAACTTATCAGAGGCTCGTCAACATGACGTTCAAAGACAATTTGGGGGACACGATGGATGTATGCATTGACGAAATGGTGGTTAAATCCAAGAAAGCTAATGATCATCCAAAGGATCTTCAAGAAGCATTTGATATACTGGAAAAATTCAACACGAAGCTGAATCCTTCGAAGTGCCATTTCGGTGTAGAATCAGGAAAGTTCCTAGGGTATATGACTATATGGTCACGAAAAGAGGGATAGAAGCAAGTCCATAGCCGATCAAAGAAGTCATCAACCTAAAATCCCTGACAAATACTAAAGATGTTCAAAGGTTAACATGGAGAGTAGCGGTACTCAACAGGTTCATCTCAAGATATTCCTGAAGGTGTAAAGAACTCTATGATATACTAAGAAAGAAAAAAAAGATTTGAGTGGGGTGAACAACATGAGAAAGCATTCCAAGTGTTAATGACGTATCTATCCTCAACATCATTATTAATGAAACTAGAAAACAATGAGCAATTATCCTTATTCTTGGCGGCATCCAAGACCACCATAAGCATCGTGCTTATCAAGGATCATGAAGATGAACAACGCCATGTCCATTATGTAAGTAAACATCTATTGGATGCGGAGACCAGGTATTCTCATCTTGAAAAATTAGTACTTGCGTTAGTCATGGCATCAACTAAACTTAGACATTATTTTGAAATACATTTTATTCCGGTTAAGACTAATTATCCTATCAAGTGTGTTTTGAGAAAGCCAGAAATGTCAGGAAAGATGGCCAAATGGTCTGTGAAACTTAGTGCTTATAACTTCATATATGAGCCAAGAACATCAATCAAATCATAGGCTTTAGCAGATTTTGTGGCTGATTTCAGTAGTGATATCCAATAAGAAGCAGATATGGAGGTCCATCAGATAAATGAAACAAATGAGGAGTGGACCCTATTCACTGAAGGAGCATCCAATATAAGAGGACCAGGACTTGGAATCATACTAAAATCACCACAGGGGAACATCATACCCCAATCCATCAGTAGTGGATTTCAAGAAACAAATAATGAAGCAGTATATGAAGCTTTGTTTGTAGGATTACAACTAGCCAAATATATGAAGATTAGAAATCTAAAGGTACGCATCGATTCTTTGTTAATCACTAACCATATACACAGATCTTATGCAGTAAAAGGTGAAAAATTGTCGTGTACTTAAGAATAGTCAAGGATTTGACACAAGAATTCAAGATCATCGACATAGAAGAGGTTCCAACAGAGGATAATGCCAAATCTGAGGCCTTAGAAAATCTCGGATCAACTCTCAAGATACCAACATATAGCAAAATCCTAATCATTCATATCATACATCCAACAATTGACTCAGTCGATCCTGAAGGTCCTTTGAAAATTTTGAAATTCAGGATGCTCCTGAAGCAAAAGGATTCAGTATCCTACTGATCAAGACATGTTTGCAAAATGAAGAAATCCCATCTAATAAAAACAATCATAGATCCTTTCGAATGAAAGTATATCGTCTTATTATATTGAATGATGTTCTGTACAACACCTTAGATGTCTCTAGGATCTTAAGATCCAAGAACCATTAAAGGATATTCATAAAGGAGATTGTGGTAAACATACTGGGGGCAGATCACTCTTATCCAAAATGCTAAAATTAGGATCCTATTGGCCAACCATGAGAAAAGATGCTATGGATTGTGCCCATAAATGTGATTTTTGCCAAAGACATTACAATGTGCTTCACCAGCTAGCGAAAAACCAATGCATCCAGTCACTTCCCTTTGGCCATTCATGATATGGGAATGGACACAGTGGGAAAGCTACCGAAAGCACCTGGGGAAAGTATAAGTAATCTTGCAATGATGGATTACTTCTCTAATTGGATTGAAGCTAAAGTATATGTACAAGTCTGAGAAAAAGAAGTTGTATCCTTCCTAAAACTTAATATCCTTACAAGGTTTGGGATCCCAGCAGAGATAACATGTGACAATGGATCCCAGTTTATTGTAAAATAACAATAGATTGTTGTGCCAGTTGGGGGATCAAGATGATAATGTCAACTCCTGTTCAACCTCAAGACAATAGACAAGCCCAATCCACCCACAAGATCATCATCAACAGTTTAAGAAGAACTTAAGGGACAAGAACAGAAAACGGGCAGAAGAATTACCTTTTGTTCTTTGGGCAGATAAACTACAACAAAATATGAAACAACACAAACACCTTTTTCATTGGTGTTTGGTGTCAAAACTGTAATTCCTACCGAAATGGTGATCCCAACGGCAAGGATCCATCTTCAGGATCCCAAAAGTAATAAAGAATAGTTCTTCCATGATCTTGTCACCATTGACGAACTCAGGGATCAAACTAAAATCAGGATAGCATCATACCAGTAAAGGATCACTAAGGCATACAACAAAAGTATGAGGATCAAAAGATTTCAAGTGAGAAATCTAGTTCTCAGGAAGACTTTCAAAAATACCATCAAGTCAAGTGACGGACAATATATCTAATATATTCAGAAGTAGGTAAATAAGAATACTAGTTAATAACTCTGGACGGAGAAATCCTTCCAAGGTCATGGAATGCTATGCATCTCAAAACTTATTTCATGTAAGCTGTAAAGTTAACTTTCGATGGATACCAGGTACGTGTCTTATCCTTTTCCTTTTCATTATTTTAATTATTTAACTTATTTTCATTATTATTATTCCTCAAAACAAATATATAAACTTAAGCATTGGAGGAGTGTTAGCCTGTCTAACACAAAGCTTCACAATGGTTTTAAGTTTTTGCAGATGCCTCAAAGATCATGGTACAAGATAGAGATTGGCCATCTCTCTTAAGTTTAAGGGATACAATCCTGTTCAAAGATTTAAAGTATTTCACCTTTCTAACGTTAGGGTTTCTACACCTGCCAGTAGCGCACGGATTCTAAGGACAATTCAAGATTGCGGGATCTGCATACGCAACGTTTGTAGGAAATTTCATTATTGTTGGTTATAACAAGGATCAAAAATAAAAATATGGCAGACATGTCACTTAGAAATTATGACATTTACATGTCATTAAAAGTTCGCCAGGAGTCCAAAGAAATTACGGGCTAGTCCCCGTCTATGGAATTAACATTGTCATGTTAAACAAGAACTTCAACATTTACATGTCACCAACGATACCTAAGATTGGGCTTGTCCCTAGGGATCCTCAATCCATGAACTTTTAAATTTTTAGGGAGTATTCCCAAGTATCCTAGGTCGAAAACCTTTCAAGAAAATATGGATCCTTAGATCTTTAAATGCGTTCTCAAGTATTAATATACAGGGGGCAATCCTATGGATAACTATCAAGAACACAAGGTTTAAAGACAAAAGATTCATAAAAAGATGACTTGGGCTTCATCCAAAAGAAGGATCCATCCACCCAAATCATCAGGATCCTAAGTGTAGAAAAGGAAATTGTCTTAAAACTTAACACATGCCATACTTAAAAGAAATTGTTTTAAAAGACATCGCAGGTTTAAATTGTTATATCAAGAAGATTTAGGCTTTTGCATCACCGCCCTCATCATCCTCTCCATCCGTATCCTTTACCACTTCAGTATCCTCAACACCTTTTGTCGTCCTTAACCCCTGAAGATCCTTCACCTTTAAGAGACACCAAGGTCTTCTCCCAAGCCTTAATGTCCCAAAAAGAGATATCCAAACCCTTAGTCGCCGCTTCCTCATCCACTTTCAGCCTATCCTAGGCAATGATAATGGTCGTCTTCTTAACACCGACGACTTACCCCTCTAACTCAGGTTCATGACGAGCTTCAATTTGCTTCTTCTATTTAGCCAAAAAGACCCTAATCGACCACACACATCCCTCATAGAGTCAAGCTCTTTGGTAAGGTAATCTATCTTTTCCATTCCGACTTGAGAAAGCTTCTCACCATTCAGCATACTTTTCTCTATCCTTCGAGCACGCTTCACCATTCCTTGATAGCAAGATTGGAGATGATCAATACCCTACAACATCTTTTAAATATGGAATATGAGCAAATACAACTGAACAATTAGAGAACTAAGCCAGAATGAGAAAGTCAAAAGCTTACCAAATGCATGACAACCTCTATTTTGTCTAAGGATCCTTCATGGTCAACATCCTCGAAAGAATCTGGGTCTTTTCTCTTATTGCTCGGAGTAGGTTTAGGAGGAATAGATGGAGAACCTTGAGTGATAGGTATGCAGATTAAAGGAACGAATTTTTCTCTAGTAATAACCACTCCACCCAGAGAAAGGATACCTTCAATATCATCGGCACGGAAATCAAGCATAGGCATCTTGGATCCTGCCAAGGATTATGTCAGGTTAGTTTATGATATAAATATGTTTGTGCACTAATTAAAACAATGCATGATCCTTACCTTGAGGCATGGCAGATTGATAGTGATGAGACTACCCCAACACTAGGGGCTTTTGGCATAAAGTTCCTTTCGACGGATTCAATATCAAAAAGAAGGTTCACCCTAGCAGCTTTCTCTTCAGCAGAATGAGGAATATTAGATAAATTTATACTTGTACAAATAAACAAAGCTAATATAAGTGCTAGATAAGAGGAAACGATCCTAAAAGACTAAAGATCTTACCCTTAGTAGCCTAGAGAACCGAAAGATCTTTTCCATTGACTATTGAATCTCGGTTCACAAAAAAGAATTTACTCTTCCAGTTTGAATCGTTTTGGGTACTTTTCAAGATAAGGGTTCCTTTACAGGTTTCGGTTTGAAAAGATAACGGTGAGAACCAAGGGGACGAAGATCATACAAGCAAGCAAGTTTAGAGACACCAAAATCAAGATCAATATTTTGAAACGGGTTTTTTAGAATAAAAAGGATCCTCCAAGCTATCGACATGAGTTGAGAAAAACTCAAGCAAGTAATCTTAAAGAACTCGGTGGTTAAGTTGGGAAAAGGGTTAGTAACCCCGATTTTAAAATAATGGAAAATACATACCCACTTATTCGAAACCAGATCCTGCTTCGAAGTAGTGTCAAAAATCTTGAAAACGGTATTATCATTAAAAGCAATATTAGAATTTTAAAAATTTACGTTTGAACATTGGAAAGAAAATTTCTCTTGGGTAGTTGCATCGTGGATGTGCTGATCTTTGAAATCGAAGTCACCTACATCGAAAATAGAGATACAAGGACGGGTTGCCTTCTTTCCCATGATCAGTCCAAAATCAAAAGAATAGGGGAGAAACTAAAGAAATTAACCTTTAGAAAAGCAAGGTCAGAGAGGATAGATAGAGGGAACAATATGATAAGAAAATGAGATAAACACGCTCAATTCCCGTGTCCTATCAAAATTCAAGATCAAATGAAAAATCTTAAAAAAAAGATAAAATATTTCGAAATATTTACAGCTATTAATAGCTGGATACAACAACTGTAAATATTGAGGACAATTGTTGTGGGTAGATGATGTATATGAAAATATATATCATTTAAGCATCAAATAATCTCCAAAATACCATATTTTTTTATAATATCTCGTTCAAATAACTACTTATTATGTTAATTTCTATTTTCAAGTTTACTCCAGCCTTAGACAAAGAAATGATTAAATACATGAAGAAAAATTAAAAATTGTGTATCAATTAATTTAACACACCCCCATGTTCAAGAAGCACACCCTTGTGGTCACCTTTACAACAAAAGATAAAATTTTATGTAGCTAACACGTGGCCGTTTGTCATCTAGCACACCCCCGTGGTTACCTGGTACAAGAAAAGACAAAATCTAATAAAGCCAACACATGTTCGTGTCTCACCTAGCACACCTCCGTGGTCACTATTCCAAGAAAAGACAAAAATATAAGAATCTGGCTTCCAATACACAACCCCGTGGCTCATCTTACAAGCCCACATGCTAAGTCATCATTTATACGATCTGACAAGCAGTTAATGCACCTGGAAAGCTGGACAAGGGGGCGTGCCCATCCAACATGGGACCTTGCCCAGTCGCTCAGACAACATTTAAATAGTTTGAATGTTTCATTGCAATGGGTGTGCTTGGCGAGGGTTTGGATGGGTTTCTCACTTAAAAACACTCACTTTACACTTAAATTAAGATCCATTGAAGAGTTTAAAGGATTGAAGGCATCCATCATCATCATCCATCACCATTGAAGAAGATTCGTCCCCAAATTAGTTAGATTGTTCTAGTTTAATCACATGTTTGATATCTTATTTGATGTTCATCGTCATGCTCATCATGAGCTAAACATCCATTTACCATCTAAATCTATGATGAAACTTAACTTTATTTGATGATTATATTGAATGTTTGATTTAGTTTTTGTGAAGTACATGATTATTTTTTTGTTAGCCTTTAATGAAATATGTTTGTCATCATAATCCATTTATTCAAGATTGATGATTAATATCGTTAAAAAAAATCTTTATAATCATTCATGTTTCACTCATGTTCTTGGAAACTAGGAATGGTAAAAAGAAATTCTTGATACTTTATCCAAACATATTTCCTAGTGTTGGACTTTGTAAATATGAGATACATGCTTTGATTAGTTTCTCTAGTTATGGTAATTCTAAAACAGCGTTGTTAAGTACGATTGATCAGGTTGTCATGCTAGTTAAAGAAATCATATGTTAAAGGAATGTGTAATTATAGTCCACTTAAATCAACCAAGGGGAGGTTGGATAAATAAACTATAAATACCCAAAGTTTTTAGGATTAGTATTTGAGAAAGCAAAGTCAACCCTAATCTTTAACTTCACTAAAGCTACTTGCTTACTTAAACTGATATTTTTGTGGAAGATATGAAGTTATGCATTCTACTTTTTTTATGTCATAGGGTAATTCACCTAGGAATGAGGGGTTATTCTATCTTTTATTATTAACGCAAGTTAATCACATATTCATAATATTAATAATAAAAAAAGAGTTAAGTGGATTCATGATTTTGATGGTAACCTTTATATATTGATTTTCTTGTCTAAAATCCATCTTCTTGTTCACATATTTTACTTAACTTTAATTTAAAAAGAATTAATTTAAAACAACCTTAAATGATTATTACTTCTGGTTAATTCAGAACAAAGATTTATTATTAGAAATCATTTATGTCCATGGATCGATACTTGGTTCTTACCAATACTATTTTACATATATGATAGGTACACTTGCCTATACATGTGTGATTTAGTTTTAGTAAAAATCATTTATATAAATTTAAAACACGGACTTGTGTGAAAACTAATAAAAGAAATCAACGCTTTTTATACGCATACATCATAGCACACACCAGCAGAAATTTCAAGGATACTGACAGGTAGAATCCTCAAGAGAATCCTCACAGTGCATCAAGATCATAGACATGATCCTTAGTAAGTTTCATTATTAACTATTATTATCCTTTCACTCATGACTTGTCTTGCAAGCAGCAGTCAATAATTAATTTTTTGCTGAAGACTTGGTCAAACATTGAAGATTATGGACGTTGGAGGGAGTTACAGCTCATTTACAACAAAGATATGCAAACCGTAACCGCTCCAAAATCCTCGCCAGGGCGATTAATGTTCCTTATTGCCAATTAATATTGCCTTATCCTTGTTGCCACTATATATAGAAGTGACTGAGATCGCATAAGACACATACACACACCAATGTACACACATTTGTACTCATGGCAGCGATCAAACACTTCCAACACTTGTAATCACCAATTTTTACTTAATATAATTAAATTAGGAGATAATTCCCCCCCCCCCCCCTTGAGGTTTCTTGTTGGAGTTCCTCTAAGGATCACGGTCTTTTTCCTCACTAAATATTTGTGTTACTTGCAATATTTATGCATTATTACGTCTACCTCATCAAGCATCATACCTCACATATAAAGTTTGGTTACTTGATTATCCTTATGTAATTATTGACCAATATCTCACATAAAAGTTTGGTTACTTGATTATCCTTGTGTAATTTTTGACCAAAACACTTAGATGTATTGAAAATCCCGAGATCCAAGAATTGTTAAAACATATTCATGAAGGAGATTGTGGAAACCACACCAGGGGCAAATCACTATTCTCTAATGTACTAAGAACAAGATACTATTGGCCAACCATGAGAAAAGATGATATGGATTATTCTAAAAAATGTGACGCTTGTCAAAGACATAGCAATTTGCTTCACCAATCGGCAAACCAATGCATCCAATCATTTCCCCTTGGCCATTTATGAAATGGGGAATGGATATGGTCGGAAAGCTACAAAAGCACCTGGGGGGAAGTATTCATGATTGGAATGATGGATTAATTCTCTGAATGGATTAAAGCTAAAGAATTTGTACAAGTTAGAGAAAGAGAACTCACATCTATCATAAATATCCCTACAAAGTTTAGGATCCCAGTAGAGATAACATGTAATAATGGAACCCAATTTATTGGAAAAGAACAACAGAGTTTTGTGCTAGTTGGGGGATTAAGATAATAACATCAACTCCAGTTCATCCTTAAGCCAATGGACAAGCCGAATCCAACAACAATATCATCATCAACAATTTAAAGAAAAATTTAAGGGGCAAGAAAGGAAAATGGGGGAAAGAACTACCTTTTGTTCTTTGGGCAGATAGAACTACAACAAAAAATGCAATAGGTGCTAAACACGTTACGAGCCAAGATCTAGCTGCTAACACGATACATCAATCTGATACACGAAACCAATACATTAAACAAACACGAATACGTTAAATATTGTTCATTATGTTAATGGTGGATAACTTATGTCTAGAGAGAATCTGGCATGGTAATGGTACTTGGATAAAATAAGCACGAATCTCTAAATGTAATGAACAGGAGCTGCCTATATATAGGCTATTAGCTCCCATTCGTTAAGTTAACCTCATTCGTTATGTCTCCATAATGAATGGGTAATACCTTAACGGATAAGCCATCATTCGTTATATTACATAATGAATTAGCCTCCATTCGCTATACAGTCCAGAGTGAATGGGTTTATAACTTAACAAATAGCCTAGTCTATAATGAGTGGACCCATCCTCTATACAATCCATAGCAAATGGCCATATTACAATAAATATATAGACTAAACTATCTCTAATTTATTCGATCAGATACAGACACCAAATCATGCACTAACAACATGGCAAGCATCTTTCCATTGCTGTTTGGTGCCAAAGCAGTAGTTAGTATTGAAATGGTGATCCCGACAGCAAGGATCCAGCCCCAGGATTCTAAGAATAAAAATGAGCAGCTGATCCATGACCTTGACACCATCGATGAAGTTAGAAACAAAATCAACGTCAAGATTGCAGCTTACTAGCAAAGGATCACTAAGGCTTACAACAAAACCATAAGGATCATAAGATTTAAAGCCAGTGATCTAGTACTCAGAAAGATATTCAAAAATACTATCAAATCAAGTGATGGGAAATTTGCGCTAAAGGGAAGGAACGTAAATAGATTCAGAAGCATCTAAAGGAGCATATTGGTTATCAACTCCGGACGGAAAATTCCTTCCAAGTTCATGCAATGCTATACGTCTCAAAATCTATTTCATGTGAGTTGTAAAGTTATCCTTTAGTGGATACTAGGTACGTGTCTTATCTTTATCCTTTTCATTATGTTTATTGTTATCATTCAAAACAAATGTACTGACTTAAGAATTGGATGGGTGTTAGCCTGTCTAACATCCACCCTCACTAAAATTTCAAGTTTTGCAGAAATCCACAAGGAACATGTTACAAGACAAAGATTGGCCATCTCTCTTAATAATAAGGGAAACAAACCCCTTCAATAGTTTAATGGTTTTCACCTTTCTAGCATAAGGGTTTCTACACCCCGCCATGAGCGCACGAAATCTAAGGATAATTCAATATGGTGGCATATGTGTACGTAACGATTGCGGGGAATTTCATTATTGTTGGTTACGCCGAGGATTCAAAATCAAAACATGGCAGACGTGTCACTCAGAAATTATGGCATTGACGTGTTATACAAAGTTCGACAGGTTTCCCACGAAATATGAGTTTGTCCCCGTCTAAGGAATTAACATTATCATGTTAAACAAGATCGTCGGCTTTTACCTGTCACCTAAGATTACATAGGATTGGGTTTGTCTATAGGGATCCTTGATCCGAAAACTTTAAAACCCTAAGGGCTTGACCCTGAGGATCCTTGATCCAAAATCATTCAGAAAAACATCCTCAAGGATCTGTAGAACACATTTTTAATATTGACATGCATGAGCATCCATATGGATAACTATCAAGAACACAAAAATTTAAGGCCAAAATATTCATATTTAAAAGTGTAGGAAAATTAAAAGGATGACTTGGGCTTCATCCAAAAGAAGGATCCATCCACCCAAGCCACCATGATCTTAAGTGCAAGAAAGAAAATTGTCTTAAAGCCAACAAAAGGCATACATAAAAGAAATTTTTTTAAAAGACCCCGCAGGGCCAAACTATCAAATGACATCAAATCAAAGGATTCAGGCTTTTGCATCACCGCCCTCATTATCCTTACCCACAGCCACATCCGCTACATCCTTCGCCACTTCAGCATCCTTACCATCCTTAACCCCATCATCATCCTCATCCTCAGGATCTTTCACACCCGAGGATCCTTCACCCTTAAGAGCTGACAAAGTTTTCTCCCAAGACTTGGTATCCCAGAAGAAACGTCCAGGCCTTAGCAGCAACTTCCTCAGCCATTTTCAACTGATCTTGAGCAATGATGATGGCAGTCTTCTACGAAACATCAGCCATGTATTTCTCCAACTCTTGAGCATGCTAAGTCTCCATGTCCTTCCTTTCTTGTGCATTCAGGGATCCCAACCGGCCACATTACTTAGTCATGGAATCAAGCACTTTGGTTAAATGTCCATCTTCTCCCTGCAAGGGTGAGCTTGTCACCATGCAACATATCTCTCTCCATCCTTCTATAATGCTTTCCATCCCTTAATAGCAGGAACGAAGATGGTTCGTCCCCTACAACATTTTTTAAGAACAAGGCATTAAGGAATAGGGTCGTAAAATCAAGGATCAAGATCAAAGAAATAGAAACTTAACGTGCAAAGGGTAGCTTCCAGCTTATCTAAGGTGTCTTCATGATTAAACTCCTCAAGATCCTCACAAGAATCCTAAATCTTCCTCTTTTTTTGTAGCTAACTTGGGAGAAGCAGATGGGGGTGCTCCGAGTCATGGGTTTACGGGCCATCGGAACAGGTTTCTTTCGGCAGAGGAGGGGCAAGTTTGGAAAAGTTTAAACCTTCTTAAAAAAATCAAGACTGGCAAAAGGATAAAAGAAAAGTATCATAGAACCTAAGAATCCTACCCTTGGTAACCCAGAGAATAGGAAGATCTTCTTTGTTGATTATCGAGTCCCCGCGCATGAAAAAGAATTGGCTTTTCCATTTTGAATTATTTTGGGTACTCTTTAAAATGAGAGGATCTTGACCAGGCTTGGTTTTAAAAAGGTAATGGTGAAATCCAGAAGATCATAAGAATAAACAAGTTCAGAAATACCAAAGTTAATATCAAGGTCTTGAATCAGGCCTTCAAGAACAAACAGGACCTCCATGCCATTGCCATTATTTGAGCAAAACTCAAGCTGGTAACTTAAAAAAAATCAGTGGTTAAAGTAGGGAACGGATAGGAAAAACCAATCTTAGAAGGGAGATAAAAAAACATACCCACTATTTAGATGCTCAATAGGGTTTGGTATTGGGTTCAAACGGTCTTAAAACAGCTTTTTCGTTAAAAGCAAGGGAAAATTTTTAGGGCTGCAATGTTCGAATCAGTAGCTGAACACATATCCTTTCCGGAAAGATTAAGGATGTGTTGATTAACGAACTCATCTTTTGGCATAACCGACACAGATGAAGAAGATTTAGTCATGTTCTTCCCCATGATATACTAAAAGAAACAGCAAAAAGAAAAACATGTGAAAGGATGAAAGACGTACCTAAAGAATGTTGAGAAAACAACAAGCAAGATGAGATTGTGATCTTTAAAAAGTTATTAAAACACAATTGCAATAGTCACACCACGATAACTGCTCCACATCTAATCAGCCTGCATAACCGTCATTCAAAATGGAATTTAAAATGTTTGAAAAATTTACAGCCCCATAAGGTGGAATACAACCATAAATATTGGGCGCAGTTTTTTTGGGTAGAAATTCCAAGGATATAGACTGACAAAAATTTCAAGAGCAGCTCGCAGAGTAACAAGACCATACATAGACGGGATCCTCAATATGTATCTTTATTAACTATCATTATCCTTCTACTCCTAACTAGGTCTTGCAGACAACGGTCGGAAATTAATGTCTAGCTACATACTTGGTCAAACATTGAAGATTATGGATGTTGGAGGGAGCTACAACCCGTTTATGATAAATATATGCAAACCTAACCTCTCCAAGATCCTCGCCATGGCAATTAATGCTCATTAATGCCTATTATTGTAATATTATCTTTCTTGTAACTATAAATAGAGATTGTTTAGATCGCATAAGGACACAAACACACCCCCGCAAACACTCTTTTGTATTCATAGCAGCGATCAAAAACTTCCAACATTTGTATTCACCTATTTTAATTTAATATAACTAAGGCAGGGGACAGTTTTCCCCTCCCGAGGTTTTTTGATGGAGTTCCTTTAAGGATCGTAGGCTTTTTCCTCGCTAAATCGTTGTGTCGCTCGTATGATTTAGTTATTATTTCGTTTGCAATATCAAGCATCCTACCTCACATTCAAAGTTTGGTTACTTGATTATCCTTGTGTAATTTTTTTTTACCAAAACAAGGTTATAGTTAAAATACGTTTTTTTTATAATATAGAAACATAAAGTTTATTATGTAGTAGATATAGTCAAATTAATGTTTCTTCTTGAAGGAGAAACCTAGTATATATGTTTTTCATGAAGAATAAATGTAGCACATAAATGGTAAACAAACCAAAGGGACTAAAGGCCCAAATGTTTTATATAAACAAATGATTTATCAAGGTAAAGGTTCTGCGAAACAGACTAAAATTCTAAAGCTAGATCATTTGATCAAGATATTTATAAAAGGTTATTCTCATACTATAGGCCTTAGGTAACTCTAGAATATAACTCAGTGAAAGCGCTGATTCAAAACAAAGGTGAATACGCTTATATCTATAAAACTCTTTATTTGAGTCATTTACTCAGAAACCAAACTTTACATGGGATAACATTTCCATAAAACTTTAGTATATGCTGGCATTCAGGCTTGTTATACTTGTGTGTCAGGACTGGTCTATCAACCACAAAAATCAGTCTCGTAACCAACAACAGAGTATTGACAAGACAGTTACGAGTTCTGCTCATGTGAATATCTAATGAACATCAAAGGCGAAATCAATGATATTCAAAGTGTTGCTAGACGGACAGAAATAAATCAAACACACACAAGTCACTCAAAATATTTCCATTATAATTATCAAGAATACAATGAAGATCTATTAGGGTTTCTAGGTGGAACGTTTAGTGTCAGGCTAATTTCCGTACCGAATATTCCTTTTACGAGAAAGTTGTCAGCCGTCAAATCACTCAATATTCGCTCAATGTCCGTTGTCATAAATGTGCCCTAACGTTTCCTTAAATAGGGACACCTGACACCTTATAGAAACCCAAATGATTTATACATAACATATTCAAACGTATTCAAAAATATTACAAGTGTAAACAGGTCTTTGAGTAAGCTTATAAGCTTTTATCCTTGTCGAGCAGACCTTGTAACCATAAGTATGCTTGGAACAGTTCTCCGAGTAAGCTTTACTTAGAATATTTTCCTAAGAAAATATTCTTCAAGCAGACTTCAATCTTCATGATAATACTAAACTTTGCTCGATAATATCATACGAACAAACTTGTTCTTCATTGATACCTTCAATCTTTTGTCTTTAACTTATTGGAACAAGTAAAGTGTGCTGGTGACACTGTAGCTTGATCGGGGTTGAACCTTTCTCGTTGGAAGTCCTTAGAATAGTTTCTTCAATAACTTCCTTCAAGTGTGCTTGGACTACTGTTTATTATTAAGCCTTCCTCGATCCACCAAAATACTTGGTTTTAGCTTGGTTTAGTCAAGGGTTTGCTCTAAAACAAACCTTGCTCGACTTGAAGAACAACCTTGCTTGATAAAGTGTATTTTGCTCGAATTAACACTTAGAATAATTCTAGAAGATAACTTTGCTCAAAAGTAAAATACCTTGCTTAAATAAGTTCTAGGCTTGCTCGAAGTGCCAAGTTTGCTCGTATTCCATACTTAGCCATTTCTTGAGGAGGTTGAGAATATTCTAGTCTTTCCTTGTTGAATCTTGATCCCAAAAATCTCCCCATGATTGGAACAAACTCAGATGCACCAAAGCACTTGTAGGTTACTTACACTTTTTGAAAATACACATCAAATTCTAAAAGCAATAAATTACATTACTTGAAGGAAATTTACATATTCAAATGCTATCACTTGGACATTACATATCAAAATGAAATAAACAAATCAAACCAACCATCTTGATCATCATGCTTTCAAATTTCTTAGTTGGATGATTTTAGGAAACAGTGTACTTCAGCTGCCTTCTGTTGGAACATGAAAATATCTTTGTAAAATGGGTGATCAAGGGTAGAGTCCATTCCTTTATACTCTGTAGATCTCCCAAATCCAGAAATTTTAGTTCATAATCATGTGTGATAACATGAAGTATCTTTCCCTTGGAATTTCTCAGCAAGAACCTTACATATCTGTCATCATACAAAATGTTTGCAATTTGTTCACTTTTTTGGTCTTGTGAGAGAGGAGCATCCATTATCCTTCTAGTAAAATTACCTTCTCTTACAACAGCGTAAGATTTGCTTGATGAACCTGCAAATCTTTATTTTCCAATTTCTGATTGCATACCGTCTAATCTTTCCTTTTTGTTCAGAAAGGGGAAACCCAATTTTGCTTGTTCCCTCAAATATCGTGAGAGACCTGAGCCCCGGTGCGGAAGCGTGAATTGTCGGTATTAAACAACGGTGTGGAGCTCGGGTCTAGGGTTAGGATTGAATCTCACTCTGATTCACTCTTGAAAGATGTTTGGACGGATGAGGTGTATTGGGAGAGAGCCTGATTTGATTAACAATCAACAATAAACTAGGATGAACAATTGTAATCAAAACACAAAAGATAGAAATGGTAGTATGAAATATTAGCCGAATGATTCTCATTAAGATGAAACACTCATACATACATACATACATACAATCGATTAAGAAATATCAGCCGCCACCAGGAGAGCTCATCCTGGAGGAGGAGACTCTCACACATACACAATACAGTCACTCATACTAGACAAATAAATAAAAACAACTATTTATACTAGTCTAGCATGACTTGGTCTTCAAGCCATCCACCCTTGGTTGAGACCAAATAATATATATTTTCACCCACAAATTAATTCGATGCATCGGTCAAACATAAGTTCCAACAATCTCCCCCTTAGACCGATGCCATCGAATTTCTTCCATGATCACCTCATAACTCGTTGTCTTTCATTAAAATTCTCCCCCTCACGTTAAGCTTCTCCCATTGTTCATTTCGAATTAACACTCTTATACCACTTTTGGATATAGTTGTATGGGCGTATGAACGAGGCTTTGAACTTCAAAGGTCAACTTCAAGTAACAAGGTTATCACAAAAAGAAATAAACTCAATGTGATCATCAAATAATCTTCAATTCTTCAAATCTGTTTCTTCCCTTGTAACTCATCTTCAAACCATTCCCTGAATCAATATAGCATTCAAGTCAACCATAACCCGTTCTTGGCTGTTCAAGTGACTATTTCATAGGAGGTTAGACTCTATTGATCATCCTTTCAACATTGTTGCTGAAGATGACTCTATCTTCTCATCTGTACTAGGAAATCTGAAAACTTACAAATGATGAAACATCTTTGACAAACCTTGGATTATTGATCTTGATAAGCTTTTCCTTATCTTGATTCTTTTACTTGATTTGAAGCTAACCATTTGTAATGAAATTCAAAGATTTTTACTCCCCCAATTTCGTTGCAATTGTCTTTAATAAACGTGTCTTCAAATCAAGTGTGGGTGAAATAATCTTGATCATCCTCATCAAGATTGTAAAAATCTCAGATAAACATATTCAAAAGTTGGTTGACACTTAATGTGATTAAATCCTTAAGCTTGGTCAACATTTGTTCTTGTAAAGCTCTTGATGAAGTCGTGAAATTTAATGAGGTTTGAATTCCATAACCTTGTTGATGATTGGAGAAAAATTACCAAAATACCCCGGGTATATATCTTCTGTAGAGAACAGCTTGGTCAAACGGTCAATGGCACCAAAAATCTCAAAAGTTTCTTCAAAACTTTGACATGTTTAACAAACTCTGTTTCCTAGCACACAGTGTGCTTGGGATCACTTTCCTAGCACAAAGTGTGCTTGGGAAAACTTTCCTAGCACAAAGCGTACCCGGAGAACTTTCCTAGCACAAACCGTACTCGGAAGTACTTTCCTAGCACAAAGTGTACTCGGAAGAACTTTCCTAGCACAAAGTGTACCCGGAAAGCAAAACACATGTGATTTTTCAATTTTCAACTAGCACAAAGTGTACCCGGAAGCACTTTCCTAGCACAAAGTGTACCCGAAAAGCAAAACACTTGTGATTTTTCAATTTTTCCACTAACACAAAGTGTGTCCGGAAGCAAAAGTGTGCTCAGATTACTTAGTGCTCGGAAACAAAAGTGTGTTCAGATTACTTAGTGCTTTTTCATTTTCCAAACATGCTCGGGAACAAAAGTGTGCAAAACAATCAACAATAAAGTAGGATGAACAATTGTAATCAAAACACAAAAGATAGAAATGGTAGTATGAAATATTAGCTGAATGATTCTCATTAAGATGAAACACTCATACATACATTCATACAATCGATTAAGAAATATCAGCCGCCACCAGGAGAGCTCATCCTAGAGGCAGAGACTCTCTCAAAGGGATAAAACCGTAAATCTCACACATACACAATACAGTCACTCATACTAGACAAATAAATAAAAACAACTATTTATACTAGTCTAGCATTGGTCTTCAAGCCATCCACCCTTGGTTGAGACCAAATAATATATTTTTCACCCACAAATTAATTCGATGCATCGGTCTAAAACATAAGTTCCAAAAATGTATATTCTTCTCAAAGCATAAGTCAACGACTTTCTGTAACTGATTTGCTTGAGTCTTCCCTTTGTCGTCTGAGCATTGTATGTTGCTCGAATGTAACACTTCTTTGTCATTCTAAGAGAAATTCACCAACCACATAGGAGCATACACACGTATCAAATCATACTTCTTTTCCTCACGATCCAAACATATGCTTGCTTTACCAGTTAAAGCCACGTACGACCAGCAAATAAAATAAGGATTAAAATTCTGTTCCATTGGGAATAACGTATAACATGTAGAAAATCTAGTCGTGTATATCTCAAACTATGAATCAATTCACCTTCAGGATTCTTTCTACCCCTTGACATAAACACTTGAGTTACCTGAGGTGTCCACTTCTTGAACCCTTGTTTAGCTTCATTCATCTTAAACTCCCAAATATCCTACACAGGACCACTCTTCAGCTTGTATAATAGGTCATAATGTGTACAAATATCTGAAAGAACATGATCCAGATCATGCATGACATCATTTACATGAAAACGTTATGATTCAGATCGATTAACTTGTTGTTTGCTATACTGAATAATACTGTAAAGATTTAAAATCACAATCACATAAAAGCTTTGATATATTGATACAACAACTTAAGTACAAAATCAGAATTGTTACCACCGTTACAAATAATGAAAATGAAAGCCTATTTATACTACTACAGTGTCACGTATAAGTCCATGGACAACGTAACTTATGCGTTCCGTATAAGTCTTATACGGTTGATTATGACTTATACGTTCTACATAGTTTACATAAATGATATTTTAAGCCCTTTTCACAATACATTTGACATATTTAGCCCACTAGACCTAGCATTAGACATTAATGTACTCACAAACTCCCCCTTGGATATTGCTAGGTATTCAATCCATACCAAAAACTCTTTTCTGATACTCTTTCTTTGCTTCTTCAAAAGACGGCTTGGTTGATCCTTGTTGTGATGTAGGTCGAGATACACCCATATCTTTATATTGAAATATATTCCATGATGCTTCAGTAACTCGATCTTGACGTTTGGCCTCTATTACAGCTTCAGTTATTTCTTGTTCTTCCCTAACAGCCCTCCAATTTGTCTCCCAAGCTCTACCAGAATATATTTTCTTATCAAAGCATAAGTCCACAACTTTTTGAAACTGTTTAGCTTGTGTCTTTACTTTCTTGTCATTACATTGTATCTTGTTCACATGTAATATCCCAACATCTTTCAACGAACTGTTTACCAGCCACATCGGGTAATACACTCGAATAACATCGTATTTTTCTTTCCACTATCCAAATACATACTTTCTTCACTAGTCAATGCTAAATAGGACCAACAAAGGAAATAAGGAAGAAAATGTTGTTCCATTGGGTACAATGGTATTGTGCGTAGCGAGTCTGGCCTTGTATACCTCAACGTCCTTATCAATTCGCCTTCGGGATTCTTACGATTTTTTATTTAAACACCTTAGGCAACTGAGGTTTCCATTTCTTGAAACCACATTTTGCTTGATTGACCATAAACTCCCAAATCTCCTTCATCGGACCACCCTTTGTTTATACAACAAATCATAGTACATACAGATATCATATGCGTCAAACCGTGGCAAACTCTTAATCTCCATTAAACTATTGAAGTATTTCACTCCAAATAGTCTATGTATCTCGATTTTCTTAATCTTACTCAGATAAGCAATACTCAAACACTCTCCCATTGGAACATCCTTCTGAGTTTTCTGATACTACTTTACCAGGTTTCGGTAAACTTGTTTAGGAACGTCAACACGATATGGAAACCTATCCTTCATCTCTTCTTTAATGAGATTCTATGTTTGTTTGTTAGGTTTTGGCTCCATTTAAATTTCTTTATCAAATACTTCATCAAACGCATCAAACTCTTCATTCTCACCAACATACTTTACAGCTTCTGGTTTATCCATAAACTCTATATTAGTATTCAACCAGTCAGCAATGATTTCTGGTTCAGGAATATCCTTCTCGAAATCAAATGTCAAGTCTTCCATAAAGACATCCAACAACTTTGTCAATTCAGATTTATCTATAGGAATTTCCCCCTCTTCCAGTTCATCCACAATGTTAAAAGTAATCAAATCTTCTAATTCCTCTAAAGGCTTATCAGATGGTGCAAATTTAAATTCAGACACTTGTTGTGGTTCATCATGTTGCACATCACCACCAAAAGTGTCAACCTTCGGTTCAGACGTACCAGATATAGCACTAGCACCCCCTTATGGTGTATCGTCATCATCTAGATCATCATAATAATTATTAGATCCTTCAAAATCAACCTTTTCTTCATCTTCTTTATCCTCTTCTTCCTCCTCCTCTTGTTCTTCATCATAATCATTACCCAGCTTGCATAGGGGCTTCTACAACTTCATCAACAATAATCGGTTATTCAATTTTAGACTTACCTTTATCAGCTGCTTTTTCAGAATCATATTCAACACAAAAAGATGCTTCAACCACACCAATATCACCACCATAAACCCTTTCAATCATAGTGTTACCGGCTTCAGCTCTGTCAACCTATGGATTAAGACAAATACCCAACTTTTGCTCAATGATAAGAAAATTACTTCATATGTTCAACATGTAAATCATCAGCAAATTTTCTTTTTTCCTTTCACTCTCGTCAAACCTCTTCTTGATTTCAACATTATCAGCCCTTAGGAATTCATTCTCATCCCCAAAAATTATAATCTTTACATCTTGAGTTGCGACTTTTCCTTTCAACAAATCAACTTCCTCATTTGATGGACCATCTATTTGTAAATAGACAACAGAAAACATTTGTTGAGATACTTTTGGATCGGCTTTTGGTGTTTCTTGATTCACTGGTTCACCAACTTTGGGTGTAAATTTTTGAGTTGTTGGTGTTTTCAACAACTGATCAATGGTATCATCTGTCGTTCCCCTTCGATTTCACCTGGATCTTAATCAATCATGTCATAACTCACACGGATTAATCATGTTGACAAGAGAGTTAATTACGGGTTGCTGTATTTAGAAAGATATCCGTTTGTTAAAAGCGGAATCAATAACAAACATACGGTTGCAATGAATAATCAAAGATAGAAAGCACACTCAGGATTCACTCAAAAGATTTCCATTTATATAATGTTAATCATACAAAAGGATAATCGATTTAGGGTTTTCTAGGAATCCTAAGACAGCCGTCACACAATATTCTCTCAATAAATGAGTCTGTCTTATCCGTATTATGCTCTGTCTCTCTCTTTCTCTCTTTGTCAACTTTTGGCATTAAGTTGTTGAATGGAGGTGGTACTGTTTTGTATTTGACTTGTTTCTTCACCTGGTTCAGTATACCACATATGTTTCCAGTTGAGACTAAATTCTTCAGAAATTCAGTTTCAACCTTTAGTCTTGTGTTTTGCACCTTTTCTTCAACCAACATCTTCTTTAATCCATCAATCTCAGTGGAGTATCTGTTTTGAGTTCTGTAAATGATCATGCAATCATCTTCAAGGCTTTTAATCTTTTCATCACTGATCATCTCACTTGCCTCATACTCATTGATGATACTTTGTTTTCTAAAACACTCACTTTCTAGCTTTCCTACTTTTGTTTTCAATTCAATGATAAGTTTATTTAATTCAACTGTAAGAGCAGAGTGTACCTGAGATGATGATCCCTTTTCTTTTTCAATTATGGCCATGAATGCCACATTTTCATTCCTGATATCATCTGCAGTGTCCTCTTCATGATTGCTCCAATCAAAATTTCCTTCATGCTGTGTAGTCACTGCCACATTTCCTTGATTTCTAATCAGATTTTGATTTGCTGGAACAGTGTTGTTTGGAACATTTTGATTTGCTTGAAGATTTTGATTGTTATTCATTTGAAAACCTTGAGTCTGTTGCATACTTTGTTGTTGATTATTCATTTGAGGATGAAAGTTGTTGAAGTTGGGGTTGTAATTGTTGTTGGGATTGAAGTTGTTGTTGTTAAAGTTGTTTATTTGACTGTTGTTGTTGTTGAATCTTGGTTGATTTTGTTGGTAATGCTGCTGACCTCTTGGTTGATTTTGTTGATATTGATGTTGACCTCCTGGTTGTTGATTCTGGAAATGATTCATTTGAAAATTTCTTGGTTGATTGCATTCTCTTGAAAAATGACCAGGTTGCTGACAATTGTAGCATATTGCTTTTGACTTGTCAAATCCAATCCTGTCATTAGGACCAGAAACCAGAGACCTACCAGTTCTGTTATACAGCCTTTTACTTCTCAAACCCAACATGGCGCTTGCCACTTCAAATCCATGTCTTCCAAGTTATCTGCATCAATTTGTTCTAAATCATCTTGTACCACACTAGTGTGAATTATACTCTTTGCAACAAATGCATTATATGACTCAGTAAACATAGACAACAAAGCTTGTGTTTCATTGCTTTGACCATGTCCTGTGCCAGTATTAGGAACATTTCCACTTGGCTTGGAGGCAAAATCAGTATCATCAATCAGTTGCACGTTGAACCTCTGCTGATTTCCTTGATTACTTGTGCTACCTCCAATGAAAGATTTTGGAGTAACAACATTATTTTCAGCTGGTTCTTCAATAATGGGAATTTGCTGTTGGTTCTTGGTAGACAGATTTCCCATGGGTGCAATCAATGCATTTGAAACATTGAAACATGTTCTATCTTCCTTAATCATCTCATTCTCAATCATTTCAAGTTCAGCAGCCTGAAGAAAGCATACCACATTATCCAATTTCAATGAATTGAAATTTTGCTTCTGAAGGATGAATTTGCAAGCAGTATACCAATCTTTTGGCATTGAGTTGAGTAACTTTGTATTCAAATCAAAGTCAGTCATTACATAATCAGTTGTCCTCAACTCATTCACAATACTTAGAAAACGTTCTAGTATTGATTTCAACCTTTCTCCATCCCTATACTTGAACGTTTCCAACTGTTGCTTCAATCTTTGCTTCTTTATGTTCTTTAGTTCAGTATTCCCTTCATACATTTCAAGGATAGCATCATACATTTGTTTGGCAGTTGTGTGATGAGCCACCTTGGTCAGAATCTCCCAAGACAAATCTAGCTTAATCATAGCTAAGGCTTTGTCATCCACCTTTCTCATTTTTTCTCTTACAGCAGCAGTTGCAGTTGCATTTGCACCTTCTTCAACAGTAGTTTGTGGACTATTCTTGATGGAGTTCCACATATCAATATCATTATAGCATACGGCTGCTTCAAAGAGTACTTTCCATTTGATAAAGTTTTCATGTCCATACAACCTAGGTATCTTGTTAGTAGACACCTCTTGTTCCTCATATCCAGACATTTTGAAAAATTAAAAATCAATTTTCTTAAAAAAAAATTCAAAATAATCAGATCTGAAAACAGAATGCTCAGATTTGATGTGTTTGATGTGATTAAAATAAGATTTAGGTATAAAGATTAGAACTTTAATTGAAATAAGGAAGAGAAAACACCGGTTGATTGTAGATCTGGAAGAAAAATGAAAAACAGGGCTGCTGACGTCACAAATCAATCGAACAGTGGTCTTCTTACGTCATTCTTCTTCAAATCTTCAATCTGCAACAATCATTCTAAAATAGCAGTAACACAGCTCTGATACCAATTTTGAGTTCCGAGCCTTGGTACGGAAGCGTGAATAATATTGTCAATACCAATCATCAGTGTGGAGCTCGGAACCATGGTTAGGATCGAATCTAACTCTGATTCACTCTTGAATGATGATATCAGTTGGACGGATGAGGTGTATTGGGAGAGAGCCTGATTTGATTAACAATCAACAATAAAGTAGGATGAACAATTGTAATCAAAACACAAACAAGATAGAAAAGGTAGTATGAAATATTATCCGAATGATTCTCATTAAGATGAAACACTCATACATACATTCATACATACAATCAATTAAGAAATATCTCAGCCGCCACCAGGAGAGCTCATCCTGGCGGAAGAGACTCTCTCAAAGGGATAAAACCCTAAATCTCACACATACACGATACAGTCACTCATACTAGACAAATGAATAAAGACATCTATTTATACTAGCCTAGCATGACTTGGTCTTCAAGCCATCCACCCTTGGTTGAGACCAAATAATACATTTTTCACCCAAAGATTAATTCGATGCGTCGGTCTAAAATATAAGTCCCAACAATCTCCCCCTTAGACCGATGCCATCAAATTTCTTCCATGATCACCTCATAACACGTTGTCTTTCATTAAAATTCTCACCCTCACGTTAAGCTTCTCCCATTGTTCATTTCGAATCATCACTCTTATACCACTTTTGGATATAGTTGTATGGGCATATGAACGAGGCTTTGAACTTCAAAGATCAACTTCAAGTAACAAGGTCAGCACAAAAAGAAATAAACTCAATGTGATCATCAAATAATCTTTAATTCTTCAAATTTGTGTCTTTCCCCGTAAATCATCTTCAAACCATTCCCTGAATTAGGATAAAATTCAAGTCAACCATAACCCGTTCTTGACTGTTCAAGTGACAATTTCATAGGAGGTTGAACTCTACTGATCATCCTTTCAACATTGTTTCTCGTGATGACTCTATCTTCTCATCCGTACTAGGAAATCTGAAAACTTACAAACGATGAAACATCTTTGAAAAACCTTGGATTATTAATCTTGATCAACTTTTCCTTAACTCGAGTCTTTTACTTGATTTGAAGCTAACCATTTGCAATGAAATTCAAAGATTTTACTCCCCCAATTTCGTTGCAATTGTCTTTAATAAATGTGTCTTTAAATCAAGTGTGGGTGAAACAATCTTGATCATCCTCATCAAGATTGTAAAAATTTCAATTGAACATATTCAAAAGTTGGTTGACACTAAAAGTGATTAGATCCTTAAGCTTGGTCAACACTTGTTCTTGTAAAGCTTTTGATGAAGTCGTGAAATTGGATGAGGTTTGAATTCCATAAGCTTGTTGATGATTGGCAAAAAATTACCAAAATACCCCTGGTATATATCTTCCGTAGAGAACAGCTTGGTCAAACGGTCAACGGTACCAAAAATCTCAAAAGTTTCTTCAAAACTTTGAAATATTTCTCAAACTCTGTTTCCTAGCACAAAATGTGCTTGGGAGCACTTTTCCTAGCACAAAGTATACTCCGAGTACATTCCTAACACAAAGCGTACTCGGAAGAACTTTCCCAGTACAAAGTGTACCCGAAAAGCAAAAAACTTGTGATTTGATTTTTTTTTATTTTTTTTTAACCAAAGTGTACTCGGAAGCAAAGTGTACTCGGAAAGCAGAGTGTACTCGGAAGCAAAGTATACTCTGAAGCAAAGTGTACTCGGAAAGCAAAGTGTACTCGGAAAGCAAAACACTTGTGATTTTTCAATTTTTCACCAAGCACAGAGTGTGCTCGGGAGCAAAAGTGTGCTCGGAAGTACAAGTGTGCTCGGGAATACTTAGTGCTTTTTCATTTTCCACCAAGCATGCTCGGGAGCAAAAGTGTGCTCGGGAGCAAGGGTGTGCTCGGGAGTACTTGTGATTTTTCATTTTCTCACTTAACACCAAGCATGCTCGGGAGCAAAAGTGTGCCCGGGAGCAAGGGTGTGCTCGACACAAACTTGAGTTTTCTCTTCACAAGCATAATTGTTCATGGAAAAACAAAGTATGCTCGAGAAAGAGTCTGCTCGAATAAATAACAAAGTGTGCTCGAGACTTAAAGATAGTTTTCTTGAGAAGACAAAGGACATGCTCTGGGTTACACAAAGTGTGCTCGAATTTGATGTGCTCGATATAAGATGTGCTTGAAATAACCTGTGCTTGAGCAAAACAAAGATGTGCTTGGGCAAAACACCTCCTGTGCTCGAAGCAGCACTTAGTCATTTTCCATACTCGAGTCCAATCTTATTTTTTCATAGTGTGCTCAAGACATCAAAACTTCATTTCTGCGTCATCAGTCACTAATTTGCCCTTGCAGAACCTGCTCGAATATTCACTTTGCATCTGCTGCAACAAACAATGATGAAATTGCCTTCAGTACATGTTCATTATTGACTTGTACATTCTTCTTATCAGTTTGTACCATCAGCAATATTTTTCAACAAACATCTACTGTTTGTGCAGCACGAGCACACAAAACCCTAATTTTTCAGATCCAAAAATCAAATTTCGTAATCTGAAATTAATCACTATAGCGCTATCCAAGTCATCTCGAAATCAAAGAAACCTATCTTTATATCATAATCAACCTTTTCAGATCTAGAAATAATCAGATGAACAGTGTTGCCCCAAAACGAGCCAAATAACACTGTTACATCAGATCTGGACCGTTTTGACCAAATAAACATGAAATTGATGTTGGATCTCCAAACGAGTCATCAACCCAAACATCAATCCATATACTTTTCTCCGAATCATCAAATAATTTCAAAACCCCCAAAAATAATTTCAACGAACTTCATCATTTAACGTCCATGGTGGATTCAAGAGCGAAATGAATCTGTTTAGTGGTTAGTCTGAACGATTCGGTAACCCAGGCTCTGATACCAATTTTGAGGTCCGAGCCCCGGTGCGGAAGCGTGAATAATATTGTCAATACCAATCAACGGTGTGGAGCTCGGAACCAGGGTTAGGATCGAATCTAACTCTTGAATGATGATATCAGTTGGACGGATGAGGTGTATTGGAAGAGAGCCTGATTTGATTAACAATCAACAATAAAGTAGGATGAACAATTGTAATCAAAACACAAACAAGATAGAAAAGGTAGTATGATATGTTAGCCGAATGATTCTCATTAAGATGAAACACTCATACATACATTCATACATACAATCAATTAAGAAATATCTCAGCCGCTACCTGGAGAGCTCATTCTGGCATCAGAGACTCTCTCAAAGGGATAAAACCCTAACACATACACAATACAGTCACTCATACTAGACAAATGAATAAAAACATCTATTTATACTAGCCTAGCATGACTTGGTCTTCAAGCCATCCACCCTTGGTTGAGACCAAATAATACATTTTTCACCCAAAGATTAATTCGATGCGTCGGTCTAAGTCCCAACATCATCCAAATTCACTTCGAACACAAGTGTCTTTTCAGCTTCAGAATCCTTAGCAACCTCTAGTTCATAATCTAAACATGCATCAATAACAAACCATTTTATCATATGCTTGACTCGTTTCTTTTTCGACTGACTTGATTTTGGAACGTATGTCTCATCATCATCATCATCAAACTTTTTCTTTGATCGATGTTCCTTTCGTATCTCATGCATAGCCCGTGGATCTTTTAAGACTTTCTTCGGAAACTCATGATCAGATATGTTTCTTCATCATCACCAGTATTATCAACAACTTGTTCATCAGCAGGTTGTTGTTGTGGAACAATAACATGATCTGGAATATGAACCAGAGCAGTAACCACCTCATGCTTAATCACATGTTTACGTTTCCTTTTCATCTTCTGAGAACCTTTAGCTTTGTCATTTTCAGCTTTTACAAACCACTTACCACCCAAAGGTACATATCTTTGCCTTCTTTCATTCTCATTATCTCTATCTGAATCACTTCCTTCCTTCCTTCACTGATTATCTGATGGAGAAACATAATCAGGATTGAGAAAATGACCAAAATAAAGCACGAAACTTAGGAATTTGGTCTTGAGATTTATTCATGTATGATTTAAGTTTAGCACATCTAGTCACGGATATGTGTGTCAGCTTCATCTCCTCCCATGTCTTTCCAATATCAGGAAATTAATGATCAATGATCAGCTGAACAAACCTCGGATACATCAGCCATTGGTTATCAAAATATAGCCTCATATGCTCTAAAATAACTTTAGAAAAGTTAAACTTCAAGTTCAAGCATAAAGTTGTCATCATACACATTTGGTAGTCCAATATCTCTTCATAACCACCCTTTATGTGCCCAAAACAATGTACTATTACATGCACCAAAAAATTAAAAGGCTTTAACAACCCAGTCTTCAAGAAACCTCTATCCAAGGCGTTCTTGTAACCTATTTTCATTAGACAACCCTTCACCATCCTTTCATCCAATGATGTAGGATCCGAAGATTCATCACCTAATTCCAAAAAATCCCTTAAGACTTGCTCAGATATGATAATCTCCTTTTTGACCACCGACTTTATACATTCTCTTTCAAGCTTTGCATTTTTCCAGAATTGAGCAACAAGCTCCTTGATAATCACTGTATTAATAGTAATAGCTTTAAATATCCTCGATCTTTCAAAGTACGGAAATATATCCCGAAATGGTTCCATCTTATCAACTGATCCGTCTTAATAAGGAATAATTATATATTATGATTAGCATCAAATCTTTTAGTTTTACCATCTGCACATACACAAACAAACAAGATAACATGTTAGTAACTTTTGTAACACTTTAAAATTTGTACTTGTATGCATGTATATGTATGAAAAAACACGTATAAGCTCAATCACAGGTATAAAATCAACCTAGCGTGTAAGTCTATATATAAATGGATAAGATATAATGTGTAAGCTCAGATTCCGTGTAAGTATATGTAGGTTCCCAGCCGGATCTACACAGGAGTATCTCATAACACGAGGGTGCTGAATCCCCTACGTATACGATACGAGTGTTTACACGACCAACACGTAAATCACACAAAACACAAGTAAGCACAAAGGAATACTTGTTATATTGCAATATCGATAACGAAAGACACCAAACACGTAACACCAAAAGTCACAAAACACAGCCGTCCAAGTTATTATGAACAATCCGAAGTTAGGGAATATATATTACGACAACTTCGCCTAACATGCTAGGCGAAGTTGTCCCTAACTTCGCTATCCCCCAAGTTCGCCTAACACTAAAGGCAAACTAACAAGTTCAACAATACAAGAACAATGTAACGATTACAGACATGATAAACCCGAGATAAATGAACTACTGGCATCATGTACCAACAGACTCCCCCTTGGCAGTAGCTTCATATCTCTAACACTTTCTCCGTGTCTAGTAATCCAAAAAGCACGTACCCACCGTCTTCAAGCATGAACGCCTTGTCTCACACATGCAAAGACCACCCTCTGGTACTTCTTTGCTTCGTCTTTCCACGCAGGAATATAGAAAATCTTCTTGTCATTGAGTACCTACAAATCAGCTTGAGACAAATTAACCAAGTGTATTGGATCATACACTCTTAAGATCTCCTGTTCGTCTTCATCTTCCATCACGGCTTCAACAGTCTGGCAATCAACATACCACCACTTGAGATCCTTCAACACATCCTGGGTCATAAGCTTCATAGGAACCTCTTTCAAACACCGAATCGGCTTGTACTTCATCACCATCCAGGGCTTATCGTCAGTCCTCATTCCTCGTTCCTTATCTTCAATCCGCTTCCCCTTTTGAGGCTTCAAAAGCTCAAACTTTTTCTCCTTAACACTCTCCTTCCACACTATCTTTCCAACCCATCTCGCAAAATCATCATCACTTCTATTTATCAATCTCAACCAAGCCAAGTCTTTCACTTCACACTCAGGAAAAGTGTTAAGTGATCTCAATGCCTTAACAAAGTATTGAATCTCATCATATCTTTTTATCACAAAAAACTTTAACTGCTCATCATACAACCAGCAAATAATACCTTTCTTCGATTCAGCATAACCCTTGATATTATAACTCTTCTTGAACATCACGGGTACCACTGGCTTCTTAGTTTTGAAAAACCACTGAGCACAGCCTTCTTTCCACCTTGGCTGCTCTTCCCACTCAGACTCGCCCAACACATTTTCATCTTGGACCAAAATCTCTAGATCAACACTTGGAATATCATGCTCAACATTATCATCAATTATCTCTCCTTCCTCAAACCCACTATCGATCTCTACCTGTTCACCAATTTTCTCAATCTCACTAATAGTCAGCACATCGTCACCCAACTCATCCTCATCATCAACAACCACTGTTTCACCACATTCACTGCCTGATGGACCAGCAGACTCCCCCTGAGATGTGGAAGCCCCAAGAGTTTGCTCAGTTCTTGGCAGCTCACCACTTGCATCTTTCGATGCATTGGGATCATCATCTATGTCCTGTCTTTTCTTCGTTCTTATCTCATCACCCTTGCAACTCGACTCCCCCTGAGATGCTAAGAATTGTTTCAGCTTATCAAAAAACTTACCATGATCAACAAGAAGTGCAGTCTAAAGTTGATTCTGTGCCACCGGAAAATTAATAGCTTGAGTTTGAAAAACATTCACCCTTGACTGTTCAGCAACCACCCTTTTAAGAGCCGCAATCCTCTCAGAATCAGACAAATTAGGATCAAAATCAAAGTTCATGTGAGAAGTATCCTAAGCGTACGGTAGTGGAATTTCAAAGCTTACAGGAATATCAAATGTCGTATGTGTAGTAGCTGTGGGTGAAACTGAAAGAGACAAACAGGCAGTAGCTACAATGTGGACTCAACAAAACTAGCAACCACTTCTGTTGGAGTGAGAGTAGGAGGTGGCAATGAAACAATCTCCGGTGCTGACATTTGGACCGTAGATGGAACTATACCAGATGGTGCAGATACGGCCACCAAAGGTACACTCGAGGTCACCGACAATGGATCAGCCGAAGAAGGAGGTAACATAGATATACCAGATAACGATGGTGGGGAAAATCGACTACACTTGAACTTTCACCAACTTTGCCCTTCTTTGATCTTCGTACCAATCAATACAACTCATCCTCATAATCCGATTAACTATCATCTGAGTCTTTCTTCCGTTTACCCTGAATTCTATCTTGTTTGGCAAGAACTCTCTGTGCTTCAACAACGTCATCAGTGGAGGAATCAGATAACGTTCCCTCAGAATCCCCCACAGAGGCAATAAATGGACCCACCGAAGCGTCAATTGTAGAAACATGCACACTTGAACCATCACCGGCTAACGCATGAATTTCAGCAGGATCAACCCTATTCATGTCAAAGAAACCTTGTCCCCCAAAGGCAACTTCAAGATCAACCTGTTCGGCGGGAGCTACAACTGGGTCACCAATAGGAATTTCTTGAGCCATATGTGGCGATTGAACCACAGGAGGTGGGTGAGGGATATCAACTTGTTGCAGGGATGGATCATTAAATTCATCTTCTGGTGGAGCAACATAAGAAGGATTCATTGAATACCCAAACAATGTTGTGTGCCTTGGCCTAAGTTCAGGCTTGCTTCGCGCACTGGATGACTTACATTGTGCAAAAATCCTCTTGCTTTTACTTTCAACATAGGAGATAGGGCGACATTGTGGCAGATTAGGAGCAACATGATTAAGAATCATCTGTAAGAATCTGGGATACATTAGGAAACGTTTTCGAGCCACAGCTCTCCGGTGACGATCAATCTCATAAAAAACCATTTGACTAAAACTATATGGCTTGTTGTAAGTCAATGCGGTCATTGCAGACTACATCATTCCACCTATACCATCAGACCCAGCCTTGCGACTAGAAATGCACACTATCAACACGTGCATTAAGAAACGCCACTAGTCCAACAGAAAACCCTTTCGACGTTGAGAGTCGTCGAACGGACCCGAATACCCCATTCGATGAAAAGCTCCATTTCTAAAGGTAGCTGAAAACTCAGTAGGATCCTAAGTGGTTTCAATTCCAAATTGTATGGCTTCCCTGATCTGTTCGCCAAGAACTGTACTACTTGATTGTTCACAGTAGCACGCATTACCGGTGGTTCAACCCGACAGTCATATTCCACCGTCTTCCAAAAGTCTTCAATGTTAGAGAGATATATCGGAAAATTAGTTGTGATAGAATGGAATATTCGTGAACAAATGAGAAACGAGATGATCTCCGTATATCCTTCAGTTCCACGACTATCCGGATCCAAAGTAACGTACATATTGTGACCCGAAAAGAACTGTCTCTAGTTATTTCCGCCTTCATCACCATCTGTACCACCAGCACCAACCACATCAGCCATACCGGAACAAACAAACGAGCTAAGTTAGATAATTGGTGCATACAGCTTTTAACTTCGCTAGGACGATAGAGGCGAAGTTATGGTTGTAGCGAAGTTTGGAACTTCGCTTGAAACATAACTTCACTAGGTATGAAGAACAGTTACGTAGTTCTGCACCCAAGTGCACCGTATACAAGCGAAGATGAAGACATTTGACACAAGTGTTTATGCAGTGAGGTTGTTATATGATCGAAGTTAAGATTAACTTCGCCTTAAACCTAACTTCGCCGCATAAACGGTGCAACAGTTAATTTGAAGAATGGACAATCAGAGGTTATCCACAGGTATAGGATAGAGCGATTAAGGTTCCGAACTACCATAGTGTTACCAAAACAACCCCTAACTGATGATGATCAGTGCTTCAAGGGTTTGCAAACCATACCGATTAAAACTGACATTGTGGTGTAGAAAATCAACAACAAGATATAAATTATGATCCTACTTAGGTTAACGAACCTTTATCTCACATAAGAAACGGATTAGAAAGAGATTGATCCACAGATTAGGTTCACCGAGGGTTTAAGAAACAAAGGTTTGACTAAGGCTGACCAGAATCTGCCATTTATATAGTTTAAAAACCCAGGGGCGAAGTTATGGTAACTTCGCTCAAGTAATTAAATTCGCCTGAAAGGTAACTTCGCCACAGCGAAGTTAATTTTATAAATAAATCAAAAACAAATAACCAAGTAAATAAACCATCTACAAACCGTTAAAACAAAGATAAAGTAAAATATAATAAGATAAGGAAGGACAGGATCAAATTTCAATCTTCTAGAAACCCAACATGTTTATGAAAAGATCCGAACAAGAATCATACTGATTAAGAGGCTGTCACACAGATTCATGTTAGGCATTATTATGACATAGAGAAACAGGTTGTAGGCAGGTATAAAACTTAGTATGGTTTTCATCGCTTCCATGATACGGATTATGTTCAATTATGCTCAAAATTTAGATGGACATCACTTGAGAAGTTGTGATGCCTCCTATCTATTCTCAAGGCGTATTTGGCTTTCCCAAGATCACCCCGATTTGACTTCGACCCGTAGTGTCTGATCAATCAATATTCACAAGTTGTCATTCCTATACTTAGAATATGCTTTCACTATACTCGGTCACTGTCTCATCCTTGATATTTGTGAACAGATAATCTTCGTAAGACATAACGATAATAAGTTTTTTCATGATAACATATCAGACAGCTGCAAGTCCCGAATCTGGATCACTGCAGAAAAATAACACAGTATCGCGTGGATCAAGACACTCACGGGCTCGTGTATGACTGGGTAATCACTTTTCTGCCTATCATTCGGAGAGATATATGTGGAGACATACACATTTCAAAATGACTCTCCATAGTAAATCGAGTAGTGTTAGTTTGTATCACTTCTACTTTTACGCACCATAGAAAGCTACCATAACATACAATGACTGTTATAGAGTCTTTTAGGCCTAATAACTTCACCGGTTAGGCACTCAAAATCAGTTTATCTATCACTTTCCAAGGTTGGATCAATTTTCACATTTAACATCAATGTTGAAACTTCTTGCGAAGTTATAGAGTGAAGAAGTATATCATTTCCCCAAAAAAAATAATTTTATATTCAGACGCCCCGATCAATTCAAAGTCTTTAGGTAAAGAGTTACCCTAAAGATCCAGTGGATCAGCAAGACCAACCACATAAGAATATGTGTCCCTCCGACTAAGTATTATCGACATAATTTTTAGCGAAGGAATAAAAACTCATCATAAACCGCCTCGGTTGCTTTCAGTTATTAGGTTAATGGCTATCCTTATAGTCTACAAGTAGATGTAAGGACCAAACATATTCAAGAATATGTTCTTCAAACTTAAGCTACCGACATAATTTTCAACGATAGTGATGTTTTTTTTAAATAAAAACACAAGGAAAACAAGGTTACTTGGGATTGATCATCCCATTAAGCTCAACAAGGTTTTGAAAACGGGATCGGTCAAACGCTTTTGTAAAAAGATCGGCAAAATTATCTAGTGAATAAACCTTTTCAAGCACTATTAATTTCTTCTCAGCACAATCCTATATAAAATAATGACGAATGTCAATATGTTTAGTTTTAGTATGTTTAACGGGATTGTTAGTTACTGAGATTGCAGTAGTGTTATCAATGCAAATAGGAGTTTGAGTGAAATTCAGACCATAATCGCGCATTTGTTGTTGTATCCATAAAACCTGGGAGCAGCAGTTCGATGATGCCATGTATTCTGCTTCGCAGGTAGATATGGCTACTGAGGTCTGTTTCTTGCACTGCCATGACACCAATCTTCCTCCAAGAAACTGACAACCACCTGTTGTTGATTTCCTGTTCTAATTGCATCCTCCATAGTCGAAGTCGGTGTATGCTACTAGATCCAGATCTCCTACTTTTGTATACCAAAGACCCAACTTGGGCTTTCCTTTAACATACCACAAAATCCTCTTCACTCCCTTCATGTGCGATTCCTGGGGGTTGGCCTGAAAGCGATTATAAAGACAAAATGAAAACATAATATCAGGTCTAGAAGCAGTTAAATACATTAAAGAACCTATAATTGCTCGATACTGAGTGGGATCCACATCTTCATCATTTTCTGAATCAGCACCCAGTTTGTGGTTGACACAGATTGGAGTGTCAAATGGGGTGGAGTCGTCCATCTTAAAACGCTTGAGGACATTGTGAACATATTTAGTTTGATGAATGAACATGCCATCTTTCTTCTGATCTACGTGTAAACCAAAAAGGAAGTTAATTCCCCCATGGCGCTAAACTCAAACCTTTTCTTCATGACTGCTTCAAACTCCTGACACATAGAGATTTTTGAGGCAGCAAAGATGATATCATCTACATAGACCTGGACGAGAAGAAAATCACTCCCATTACTCTTTACAAACAATGTGCTGTCGATCTTTCCTCTCTCAAACCCATTTTCCAGCAACTAATCTGAGAGATTTGCGTACCAAGCTCGTGGGGCCTGATGTAGGCCATATAATGCTTTATTGAGCTTGTACACGTGATCAGGGAAGTCTGGTTCAGGAAAAACCAGAGGTTGCTTGACATACACCACTTCATCGACTTTTATATTTAGAAACGCACTTTTAACATCCAACCGAAACACTTTCATCTCTTTGTGTGTAGCAAAGGCCAGGATCAGTCGAATTGCCTCCAATCTTGCCACAAGATCAAATACTTCATTATAGTCTATCCCTTCCTATTGGTTAAACCCTTTGACAACTAATCTTGCCTTGCTACGAATGATTACCCCTTTCTCATCTCTCTTGCATTTGAAAACCCACTCCGTACCGATTGTAGTCACGTCTCGTGGTTTTTCAACCAAACGCCATACTTCTATTTTGTCAAACTGTGACAGTTCTTCTTGCATGGCTTCTACCCACGAGCTATCCTTTAATGCCATCTGATAGTTCTTTGGTTCAATCTGACTGATGTAGCAGGCATACAAGCATTCATTCATAATACCAGTGTCTTTAATGCTTGCATACACACATGTGTTTTCCTCCACACTTCTTCTGGTTCGCACACCATCAGAGGGGTTACCGATAACATTCTCTACGGGATGATTCATGTGGATCTTAGTAGTTTGAACGGGATCCACTTGTAAAGTTTCTTCAAGATTCGAAGAGAGTTCATCTGAGTTGTGTAGAGTGTGAAATAGATTGAAAAGGTCATCTTCACTTGAGGCAGCAGGTGATTCAACAGCATTAGGAGCTGTAGTTTGTGTTTTACTACATTCCGGACGATGCATGATGGTCTCTTCTTCATCGATTAACATCTGAGTGGTTATTCATTCATCTGTTTCTGCAAAATCAAAGTAAGGCAAATTAAAAGATTTAAATAATTTATCATAGTCGAAAGCCTCAACCGGTCCCATGCTAGGCTTTGGTGGTTTATAACTGGTGATGTCAGCGTTACAGACCACCTCAACCCTGTTGTACGATTAGTTAAAGACTCTTCTGTTGGGTGTTCCAACAACGTAGCCTACGAGAATACCTTCGACAGCTTTCTCACCAAACTTTGAGTTAGTTTTTAAAATCGAACATGGGGACCCAAAAGGTTTAAGACCTTTTAGGTTAGGCTTTCTACCATGCATAATTTCATAACAAGTTTTATTCAATCTTTTAACAGTTAAATCACGATTAAGGATATAGCAGGCTGTGGCAACAGCCTCAGCCCAGAACACCACGGGAAGTTTAGCGTCTGCCAGCATAGTCCTGATGTTTTTCCTCTCAACTACCCCATTCTGTTGCGGAGTATATGATGCGCTAAACTGATGTTTAATCCCTTTCTGCAAACAAAACATCTCCATTTGATAATTCTTGAATTATGTGCTGTTGTCACTCCTGATGAACTTGACCTTTCCCCAACAATATTTTCTACTTTGGTAATTAAGTTGATTACCAACTGAACTGTTTTATCTTTTTTCTTCAAAAAATAAACCCATGAGTAACGTGAGTAATCATCAGTCACAACTAAGCAGTATGACGTTCCACCTAGACTTTTGACATTTATGGGACCAAACAGATCCATGTGAAGCAAATCCATAGTTGTGACAATTGAGTTGACTCCTTTGGAGTGATGTGGTTTCTTGTGCTGTTTTCCTTTCTTGCATGACAAACATTGATCTTCAAAATTGAAAATTTTTAAAGGAACCCCAAGTACCAGTCCATTTTTGACGATATAATTCATCTTTTGAAGATGGATATGACCCATCCTTCGGTGCCACAGTTCCGACTCAGACTCCGTTGCTTTTGACAGTAGACATGATTCTTCTGTTGCGATCTCGGTTGACCGCATGTCCATTACATATGTGTTCTTCTCTCTTGGAGCTTTCATCACAATCCAGGTTTCAGGAATCTTGAAACAAGTATAAAGTACAAGTGCATCATCTTTTGTAAAGTGTACAGTGTACTCTTTGTCACATATTTGAGAGACACTCAAGAGATTGTGCTTTAACTCTTCCACGGAATTTACCTTCTCCGACTTTATTCTCCCATTTGTAACCATACCGGTTCCAGTAATTTTTCCTCCACTTTCTCCTGCAAAACTAACCCTTCATCCTTGAACAGCTTTCCAATCATGTAACAATTTCTTTTTACCCGTCATGTGCCGGGAACAACCACTGTAGACAACCCACATGTTGTTCACAGCCCTGTTCTACTGTTCCTGCACAATTAAAGAAACGGATTAAAAAGGAGGGACCCAAGACCTGCTGGTCTTGGGTTGATCAAATCTGTTAAGCGTTATCCAACTCCTTGGCTGCCCAAAGTTCCTTTGAGGGAAGTTTATATTTGAGCTGAATGGAGGATATCTAGAAAATTGGTTATGAGGCCATCCAAGCATTCTTGAGTTTCTAGCATTCTTGGATTCAAAATTACCTGATTTGTGGTTTTTTTGAAAAATTGAGGTTGGTTTCTTTGAAATCTTGAATTTGTCAACGATTAAAGTAGGAGGCATTATTATTGTTACCAGCATCAGTTTTAAAGTGCGTTTTATTCTCAGTTTTAGTTGGCCTCATATTTCTAGAATTTCTCCTTTTCAGAGGACAGTCATTGACAAGGTGTCCTATCTTGTTTCACCTAAAACAACTCCTGTTAGGACAACTAGTGTCCATCCGAACATTAGTTTCGGAAGTTGTAGCAGAAGATGAGGCTGTGTTACTGACAGGTTGTCTAACATAGGGGGGAACAAATGGATTTAAAGAAGATTTCTTTTTATCAAAAACATAACTCTCCCCCCGTTTGAGTAACACGACTTCATCATCTTTGTTGACAAAGTCGACGGAATTTGAACCTTGACTTGTGACAGGAGAATTTGTCTTACCAGATTCGTTAGTACTAACATTAGTATTACCTTTATTGACTTTAACAGGTACCGTTTTGACTTTCACATTACCTGTTACAGTCTGATCAGTTTCAACACTCTCAGATTGCTGATTACAAGGATTATAAGTGTAATTATTATTGAAAGGTGGTGGAACCTCATTGTATCTAATTCCCCCTTTGTTTATAGGGGAACGTTGAACACTTAGAGCATGATCAAGCATTATGGAGGAATTCCTAAACTGTTCAAGCTTCCTATTTAATTCCACCACCTTTACATGGTAATTAGCTATCTGTTTATCCTTTTTAGCTATAATTTAAGTCTTTTCTTCCACGACTTCATAGCTTAAATTGATGACTTGAATTTTCTCAGCAAGAGTGGCCTTAAGGCTTCTTATATCTTTTTCACTAGCTTTTATTTTTACCGAAAAACTATTTTCTTTATTTTTAGAATAGTGATGTGCCTCTTTTAACGTTTTTAATTCTTTATCCAAGCTAACATACTGATCAGTTAAAGCATTTAATTGTTCACACAATTTCTCACACTGATCACACTGAGATTCTGAACATACCTCTGAGAGCCGATCGTTCACTTCTGCCATGTACGCTTGATTCTCCACTGACTCTTTGTCGCATCTTCCACTCTTGATGTTCACCAAATTTGCTTGTTCACTTACCTCCTCAACTTGTATATTCCAATTATACCCACCGTTCTGTTGAGATACCATAGCCTTTATTTCAATTACTCCCCCATTCTGTTGAGTAGGCCTATTCTGACTTCGTTCGACTCTTTCATTTGTTCACTCTCTAGCAAAGTGTCCATTTTGTTGGCAGTTGTAGCAGCGAACCTTTGACTTGTTGAACTACGGTCTCTCTCCAACGAACTTTCTACCAGTCTTCTTCATAAACCTCTTCACCCTTCTTACAATCATTGCCATTTGCCACTACAGATCCATTTCTTCCATGTCATCAGCATCGATCTGATCATAGTCTTCATCCAAGGTTGCAGGGTCGACTATCTTTCCTTTGATGTAATTCTCATATGAGGCTATGAAAGAGGCATAAAGAGCAAATATTTGTTTAGCTGATTTCACACTCATAGGCATCTGTGAGTAATTCTTGCTTGAAGCACTGGCTGAGGAGTTACCAGCTGAGGACTTAGGTTTTGACGAGCTACTTCCACCCGCTACAAAGCATATGTTAGCATCCATATTCATCACCATGACCATCTTGATTGGAGTTTGGTTCTCCTCCTAAGTAATACGCAGTTGATTTGGATTTAGAGCTTGAGTTTGGAGACCCTTTTGCATCATACATTCCCGGATTCTGAACCTGATCAGTAGGAGTCTCTTTCCTTATCATATTTAGCTCATAATTACGTAACTTATTGACCAGCGTTTCGAAATCAAAGGTTTCAAACTCTTTATCATCTCTCATCAAAACTGTGTATATATCCCATTTTGGTGGGAGAGCATCAAGAAGCTTTTCTACAATTTCAGGCTCTGTATACTTCAAGGAGTAGTTATTCAATTCGGTCATCAAGTGATAGTATCTTGTGATGATGTCATCAAGTGTCTCATTCTTAAAGCCCTTGAACACCGAGAATTTAGTTTTCAACAATTTTGTCTTTGAGTTACGAATCTCAACATTACCTTCATAGCGATTCTCTAATGCTTCCCATAATTCTCTGGCAGACTTTTACTTTCTGAAAGTATGTAGAATCTCTTGGGGTAGTGCCATGGTGATTGCAGCTAGTGCTATACTCTCAGCCTCATACATTTTATTTTCATCATCCTCCATCTTATTGTACTTCTTAAGCTACTCTCGACCTTCGAACATAACTGTTGGAGGAATATACCCATCTTGAATGCAGACCCACATTTTTGCATCTTGATACTTCACATACTGCTCAAACCTATCTTTCCACGCAAAAAAATCAGTTCCTTTAAGCAGTTTTGGAGCTTTAGTTGCTAAACCAGCTTCAACTTCTATCTTTACCAGTTCGGTGATGTTTATCGAAGTCATACGTAAACGAAACGAGATCAGAAATAAATCAAAAAGCGTTCCGTGAACAGTAAAAGGCGAAGTTAAGCTAACTTCGCTAACTTGCTAACTTCCCTGACGTTATATATTCGCTAAAACCCTAGTTCCGTATGACGGCAACTTCACTGGGTGATCAGCGTTGATTTCCAGATCTGATTCTTTGATTCTGAAGGTTGTGGGAGTGACAGGGAGGTGATATTTGGAGGGAATTGTTGAGAAACGAACAAAAGAACGGTATTTTAACATGAAAATATTCCGTGAAAAGTCTAATGGAATAACCAAAACACTCGAGTGATAATCCCGAACCACACAATCACAAGAAAATGTTCTGATACCAATTGTAGGATCCTAGCCGGATCTGCACAGGAGTATCTCATAACACGAGGGTGCGGAATCCCCTATGTATACGACACGAGTGTTTACACGAGCAATACTTAAATCACACAAAACACACGTAAGCACAAAGGAACACTTGTTATATTTCAATATCGATAACCAAAGACACCAAACACGTAACACCAAAAGTCACAAAACACAGCCGTCCAAGTTATTATGAAAAAGCCGAAGTTAGGGAATAAATATTACGACAACTTCGCCTAACATGCTAGGCGAAGTTGTCCCTAACTTCGCTACCCCACAAGTTCGCCTAACACTAAAAGCAAATTAACAAGTTCAACAAGATAAGAACAATGTAACGATTACAGACACGATAAACACGAGATAAATGAACTACTAACATCATGCACCAACAGTATAACAACGTATAAGTATTCAACGTATATCATATCCACACGTATAAGTCCAGTACTCGTATAAGTCCAAATGTACATGTTTCAACGTATAACCCTAGAGATCTTATACGGCATATAAGTCACAATGACTTATACGCCGTATAAGTTCATAACCTTACGTGTTCCAATTTTGGTCAACTTTCATTTGGACATAAAACAACAAAGTTAATCAAATCAAACTAGACCATAAGGTTCGGAACATCATCGATAAGCATATACACACCAAAACCCTATGTCCACAGATCAAAAACAAGTCTAATTTGATTCAAATGAATACTGTACTATTAATTGATAATAAATCCAAACAGATCGGACTTTTAAGCATTGATTCATACCTTGATTAATTCTTTCAGTGTGTAAATCAACCACAAGAATCACAAATCAGTTATACGTAATCAACTGAAAATAATGAACCTTGGCGTATAACATCATATATATATAGGAACCTTGTACGCCGTATAAGTTAATTACTTATACGTTTGTAAATTTCAAACAATTAAGCTTTTACAAATTTCCCACATACAGTTCCGATCAAGTCCAAACTAATGACCTTGATGAATCCTTTTGAAATTTTGAACACATTTGATTTTAAAACATCCAATTTCTTAATTTTGAAAATAAACAAGTCCAATTTAATGACCTTGAACAAATTGACTTGAACTTTTAAACTCTCATTTTGAAAAATTTATTCATAAACAAACACTCGATTCCAGTTACTAGATATCCAGACCCGAATCACCATTCACCAAAATTGAAAATAATACAGATAATGTATAATATTTTTGGATTATGAAAGAAAAGTTGTAAAAGGAAATGTCAAAATAAGAACTAATTACAAAAATAAAGAAACATATTTTTATGAGTTGAGCAAGGAATCATATTGATAAATCCATTCTTCCATCACGGTTTTCAGCTCTATTATGTCTAATGCTAAGTCAATTATGGGTATTGTTGTCCATTTAAAATTTAACAACAAAAGATTCAGACACATCAGTGATACGATTTAAGGTTCAATTACGCACATAATATCATAACATGATTAGATTTTAATCTTGATTCAGGCTTATTTTGATTATTACCATGTCACCCCAAGTTGACTTAAACATTAGAACCAGCAGATCAAAACATTTAAAATTTTAATTTTGGCAATCATAGCAACAGTTTTCCACAACAACGCATACCCCTGTTATCAAGCAATACACCAAGTTTCTTTTGCGAAGGATGAGTATGCACGATTCCATCTGTCGGCTTGCATAAAATGTATCCCCTGGGGTCTGTTTCTTATTGGTATTAAGACGCGCACAAGGGAGGAACAACGTATGACTAACATTTTTTATCAAGTCGGTAGTGAAATTTGTACCTTTGTACATAGCGATTAAGTTTAATGACTTATCAGGGGTTCGCTCCTTTGAGCACGATTTTAAATATTCATTTTAACGAATACCCAAATGAAAACCACAGAAAGACCTCATGCCTCCAGAAACCTAATGCATCCCATCAATATAGGATTTAAGTCCATAAAACCATACACCGTTGAAATGTAGACAATATACTAGACGCTTAAAACACTTTATTAAAACTTTATTTTTGGTGATCTACTGAAACATAAGGCTTGGGTATGACAGGTTATTACATTTATGCCTTCATTACCAAGACTTTTGCTAGAATTCTAATCCATCTTTCATCATGACAATTTTTGTTTATATCACTTATTCCCTTACTTTTTTGTTCAAAAGCCTACCCATACACCGAATATTAAGCAAAAGACTTTTATACATCAATTTACCGGATTTGAAACACGACAATCAATGTACTATCATTTTCCTTTTATGCTTCAAAACTCATTTTGCGGAGCAATTTTTTTAATGTTTTTTGTTTTTCTACATAGTTTTCAATGTTTTTAACTTTTATACTTTTTCAAATTTTTTTGGCTTTTATATTTTTCAAACGTTTTTGTAATTTAAAGATTTTTCAAAGGTTTTTGTATTTTTCCCCAACCTATTTTTCCCCAACCTATTTTTCCCAAACCATTTATCCGCCTAAAATCAAAAACTGCATAGAAAAATATTTAAAAAGAAAATTTAACCTGGTGAACGGTTACTCAAATATCGGAATCCATAACCTTGGGATCACTCAATTCCCCACCATCCATGTTCTTTATACCGTTAAGCCCCAACAAATACAAAAAAAATTTTTTATCGAAAGCTTTAGTAAAAAGATCAGCTTTTTGTTCGTCGATGTGAATTTTGTCTACGGTAATCAACTTCTTCTTGTAACAGTCACGAATGAAGTGATACCGTATATCAATATGTTTAGTTTTCGAGTGACTTACCGGGTTTTTAGTTATGGATATAGCAGCAGTATTATCTACAAAAACAGGAGTAGTAAGAAAACTCAAACCGTGTCGTGCGTTTATTGTTGTCGCCACAAAACCTGAGAACAGCAACTAGAAGCAGCTACATATTCGGCTTCACAGGTGGATAGAGACACAGTCTTCTGCTTCTTACACTGCCATGTCACCAAACTGCTACCAAATAATTGATAGCCGGCGGTGGTAGATTTGGCGTCCAACTTTCAGCTACAATAACCAGAATCAGAAAATGCTCTCAGCTTAAATACATCGTCTCAAGGATACCAAAGACTGTCCCCTGGACACCCCTAAAGATACCGAAGTATCCGCTTCACCAACGTTAGGTGAGAGACCCTTGGACTGGATTGATATCGGGCACACAAACACATCGGATACATGATGTCTGGCCTTGATGCAGTAAGATACATGATGGAACCAATCATAGAACGATAGAGTGTTTCGCCGACCTTTTCCCTGTTGGAATTTGGACCAATTCCATGATTTAGCGGAATAGGAGTGCTGCTCGGTGATGAGTCAGCCATGTTGAATTTTTCGAGGATATCCTAGACATATTTTGACTGATGAATGAAGATCCCATTAGAAACTTGTTCAACTTGCAAACCCATAAAAAAATTCAACTCTCCCATACCACTCATTTCAAACATTGACTTCATAACTTTCTCAAAATCTTTGCGTATAACATCATTCGGAGACCCAAAAATGATATCGTACACATAGACCTAGACTATCAGCAAATTACCATCAATTTCCTTTGTGAAGAATGTACAGTCCACGGTGCCACGAATAAAGTTGTTGTCTAACAAGTGTTTAGACAATGTGTCATACCAAGCTCTCGGGGCTTGTTAGAGACCATATAGTGTATTGTCGAGTAGATACACTCTTTATGAATAGGATCTACAAACCCCGGTGGTTGTCCTACAAAGACTTCTTCACCTAATTTTCCATTCAGGAAAGAAGACTTAACATCCAACTTGTAGACCTTGAACCCCTTCCTAGATGCAAAGGCTAAGAAAATCCGCAAAGCTTCAAGTCAAGCAACGGGAGCGTAGACTTCGATGTAATTAATTCCTTCCCTTTGATTGAAAACTAGAACCACTAATCGTGCCTTGTTTCTGACAATTATACCATTTTCGTCTCTTTTTCCCTTGAAAACCCACTTGGTATTAATGAATTATTTACCATCTGGTAGATCCACAAGTTTCCAAACTCCAAGCTTTTCAAACTGCAACAATTCCTCTTGCATTGCATTTACCCAACACTCTTCAGTGAATGCTTGTTTGTATGTCTTCGGTTCTATTTGTGAAATAAAACATTTGAACGAGAATCAGTTCCGAAGTGGAGCAACTTGGGTATAATAACAACTAAGATTTCGGTCAATCTGACTTCAAGTACGAACTCCAGAATTAAGATCTTCAATAATATTCTCTTCCGGATGATATGATAAAGTTCGAGGCATAACTTCATTAGGAACTATCACATCATTAGGAAGATTCGTGACATTTTCATTACCAACCACTTCATCAAAAATCACAGGATCAGAAGCTACAGGATCATAAGCTACAGGATCAGAAGTAGGTATTGGTTGAATCAAAGACTCAATTATGTCATTGTGTTCTTCACCATCATCGTCAAAAGATGGTGTGACCAGCGTGTCATCAACAGGTTATCAACATCAGGTACAACGTCTTCATTAAAAAAGTGGAACTTCTGGTGTTGTAACTTGTTCATTAGATTCTTCATACAGATACTGTTGAAATAACAGTGCGGCTGCTTCATCAGTAAATTCCTCTTCAGAAAATGAAAAGCAACTCCACAGACTATCATAGTCGAACATCCATGAATCGACTTTTCTTTGAAAAGCAGTAGCATACCTTTGACAGTCCACATGTTGTACTTGCACAATCCGGTTGATGCTTGGTAAAAATACACGTCTTAGCAGACTAGCATAACCAACAAAGAAACCTTCCACAGACTTTCAACCAAATTTACCATTGAGATCAAGCACAGTGCATTGCGATCCAAAAGGCTCAAGCCCTTCAAGTTAGGCTTTCGACTATTAAGCAACTCGATACAGATTTTGCCAAACTTCTTTACTATCAGAACATGGTTAAGAGTGTAACAAGCTGAGGCAACAGCTTCTAACCAAAAGCTAACTGGGAGCTTCGAATCAGCCGAGATCGACCTAGCTGCTTCAATCAAGGTCATATTTTTTCATTTAGCAACTCCATTTTGTTGTGGAGTATAAGGTGCAGTGAACTCATGAAAAATACCACGCTCGTTACAGTTTTGAAGCATATGGTTGTTCCTGAACTCGATACCATTGTCGCGTCTGATTCTTCAGATTGGTAGATTATATAACATCTCAAGTTTCTTGAATAAGATCATCAAGTTGTCGAATGTCTCATCTTTCTATTCAAGAAACATCACCCACGAGAATTGTAACATTCGTTACTTTTCAAATCCGAAACCCAACCCGTTTATTTTATTCTATTTTTTTCTTTCTTTTGCCTTATTATTATTCGAACGCTCGTTACTAATTCTTGCATTCGTTTAAGTATATTTTGTTTCTTTATTTGTTTATTGATAACAACTATGAGATACATGCAAAATCCACCCCTTAGCTAAATTTTACCAACTATTACACCCACCACCAAAATGTAAGGACAATTTTGCAAAACCATCGAACAAACCATCTTCTTCTTATTACCTCCTATCACCACCGACGCCTCCCTCCTTCTTGGCCCTTAATTCTGGTCAAAATCACGAAATTGATATCACCAAATCATTCTTTGATCCTTAGCGCGTTCCACCGATACTCTAATTGTGGAAAATGAGAACTAATTGACAGCAAATCAACGCGTTTTTTAAAACTTAACAAACCGCACCTAAAATAAACATATTTCACTATAAATAATCATTTATAATTCAATTAAACTCGACCACAGACACCTTACAACATCACGACACTAAACCCTAACTCAATTACAACATACCAAGCCGTCCAGACCCAAATCGAATTCAATTTGAAGCCGTGGACCCTTGATCCCGTTCTCCCTTAATCCGGCATCCAAATCGGTAATTGAAACATGTTTTCGGTTCGTATTTAACTAATGATCGTAAGCCCTAAATCAATTTTAACTAATTATAAGCAGTAAACCGAATTTGAAATTCCAGGGTTTTTATTGTTTTGGGGAAGAACAAAACTTTGTATTTATTAAACCAGTTTCAGTTTATAGCCAAGTTAAGGCATTGGCCTGATGGCCAGCGCATGTGAGTTAAACTGAGAACCGGCCTGGGGCGCGGGTTCGAGTCCCTCAGGCCCGGTTTTGTATTTTTAATTTAATAAAAAGTTATTTTGACCATTTTTGTTATTAATATATATATATATATATATATATATATACATATATATATATATACACATATATATATACACACACACAACATTAGATAAACGTTATTTTGATAAACCGAACCCACCGACTTTGTTTCCGTGTCTTTTTTTTGAACTTGTGATTTGTTATTAATCAAAAGATATATATTATATATAATATCTATTTTATTTATTTAAAAATCTAATGTGTGACATCCGGCATTTTTAGGTTAACTCTGTTAACTAAACCCAGTTAAATCCTGTTGACTCTGTCAGTAAACTCCGTTAGTTCTGTCAACTAAGTTAAGGAACTCTTATATATGTAGTGTCATGTATGCATACATTGAGTTAGTCGTGTCGTTGATGACCTAAGTAAGAGTAACTAGTTATTTGTAATTAGAATAATAAACTCGTCACACATGTTATAATAAACATGATATGCTACATGTACCTTATATAATAAGTCTAATGTATTACATGATTTATATGTTACATGACTAGTTGTTATATGCTTGTGCGATATTGTAAGAAATTTGGGTAATTAAGGTGACACAATATATGGTGTGTTACATGTTAATTTGCTAGATGAACTATTAAACTTTAGACTAAAGAGTTAATTAGAAAATGTTTTAAAAATTGTAACATGTCACAAATTAAATAAAATAAAGTTATCTAAAGTTAAATAAAATTTATTATGCCTTAATGAGTGTGTAAATGATGAGTAAATGACAATGAATGTTATATTTTTCTTTTCCTCTTCTCTTTGGCCGTAGATCACACACACACACACATACTCTCATATTTTTCATGCAAACAATCTCTCTCAAGTATTATCTTCATAACAAAAGACTTGTTGGTTTTTGGTAAACAAGGGATTAAGCCTTTGGATCAAACAAGTGAGTAGATGGTTATGTTTATATTTTTCTTTTAATTCATATGAACCTTGTATCCAAATGATTGGATCATGAAAGGGGATGATCAAAGTTTGACGAATAAAAAGGATTTTTGTATGAGTCTTGATTAATATTAAGAGTCCTTTATAAATACTTGTGTTCTTATTATGAAATCAAATGGATAAAAATAAGACATGCAATTTGATTTGGTAAGAATGTTTCTTGATGATTGTTGAATCAAAGGATAGAAAAGTTGTGATTTGTAGTTGATTGTGGTTAAAACTGTTTATTGGCAGATTAGATGTTACGGATTTGGATTGTGGATAACTTGATGATATGTTTGAGTTTTTGATCGAGTTTTGATTCTATGAACATATACTTTGAATCAAGTTTTCAGAAAGTTTGGAATCTTAATTTTTGGACTCTGTTTCAGTACTTTTTATGAATTTATAAAATCAGGATGCAAAGCTGATTTAGGGATAATAATTTCTGAGTTGAGTTGTAAATTTCATAACTTGAAGATAAAAATAGATATGGATATAATTCTACTTCTAGGATGTTGTAAATTGAATTAGGAATCTAGTCCAATTGGTCTTGCATCAATTGGACAAATATGAAATTTTTGACAAATTTTTGATTACTGTGGTGTTGTTGTAGAAATATAAATCATGTTGTTGTAGTATATGAATATTCTGGACGAATTGGTAAATCCAAAAATTGTGAGAAAAATATAAGTTGAACCTAATACTGATGTGTATTTGTGTGATTTATTTGGTAATTTAATTGTGAGTTTTGATTGATGAGAAAAATCGGTTTAGTTGGTATAAATTGTTAAAGGTGATAAAGGTGTTAGTTGAATTGAGATAATTGCAAATTGTGATATGTTAGTTGTGGTAAATTAGAACTTTGACTTTTTAAGTCAACTTAGAACTAGTTGACTAAATAGTTAGTCTTGCTTGTGATGTTGTGAAAGTGTATTGATCATAGAATTGCAAGGAATATGGCTAAGTGTGTATACTTGATGATTGATTAACTGTGACTAGAATTATAAGGTAAACATTCTAAGTCCAACCTTTTAGTCAAAGGTCAATATTTTAGTCAAAGATCAATATTTTAGTCAAAGGTCAAAACTTTAGTCAAAGTCAACTTAGTCAAAGTCAACAAAAGTCAAACTTTGGTCAAAAATCTTTTTAAAAACAATGGGAGATTGTTGGATACTAGGGGTTCTAGGAACCATCCCACAAGTTACTTACATACTTGCATTTTTAGGGTCTTAGCACGTGACGCATTTACTTCGGTCGGATTGGTGTAATACCCGAAGCACCAACAAGGTGTGTTTACGGCCCCACTTTTATACCTTTCCTTTGGGGGAGGAAACATGCAAAACTGTTTTACTTTACTTGCGCTAAATCTTTACACAACCGTTTGGTTGCTTATAACGTAGTGTTTCTTTGCCATGGAAAGTCCTCACGAACATCGGACCGTTAACTAAGGTTAACTTGCGTGGTAAATTTAAATAGTACTATTGGGTTTGACAAACCCCACCCTGCATTATTCTCGACTGGAGGTCGAACGGGGTGTAACTTTGACCAAACATTGTTAAGTTTTGGCAATACATGACTTGAGGCAATAACTAGTCAGCTTCGGTCGTGATGGAAACATAACACTATGCGGCAACGAGTTAACTAAGTATAGTTAACCATGGGCCACTTTTATTTTTAAATGTTTATGAACTGATAGAGCATAACTTACTTTGAAAACCTGTGATCTCACCAACCATATGTGTTGACTCTTTTTAGCATGTTTTCCTCAGGTCACTAGCAAGCACTTGGATTAGGATAACATTGCATGCATGGACTCGCATTGGTTTAAGTTTGAAAACAATTATTTGATATTGGTTTTGCGCTTGTAGCGCCATGAATTATTTAAACTCGTTTGGGAGATGGCTCCCGCACTTTGTTTAGCTTCCGCACTAGCACTTAAGTACTCTGAACATTTTATTTTGATTTGTTAAAACTTTTAAGACCATGTAGATGTCGTTTGGTGTGATTAATGTGTTCGGATCCTGGTTTGTCACCCGCCTTACGGTAAAACTCCGTTAGTGGAAATTTGGGGGTGTGACATAATGTAAATAATAATAGTAATAATAATACTACTTATAATAATAATCATAAAAATAGTAAAAGAAAACTCTAATACATATATATATATATATAGATAATCCAAAGTTCTTTTAAATCGATTTGTAACGGTTATGTCGTGTCGCATTTGTTTTAATTGTCTCTACCCTCTAGTTTATATTATTTACAAAATTTAATATAAAATAGATTAATAATATTTAACTACAAGTGAACTTAAAAGTCTATCGAATCCCAAAACCGTCATAGGTCGTGTTTAAATAATTATTATTTTATTTTTTTTATTAATTAGAACTATCGTTAACAACTAGGAACCTTCATTGACGTATCTCGAGGAACTCGCTGATTTTATCTTAAATTTTTATCGTCATCCCATCTTCGTTAATCCACTCGTTAAGGTGAGTTTACATACCCCTTTTTCCCCATATTTTATATTTTGGGGGTAGCATGTATACATTATTCAAGTTTACTTATGTTTTATTCCCACATCTATTCAAAACACAATTCAATATATATTTATGTGTGATTATTGCATGCTCTATGATGATGCTCTATGTGCTTAATTGTTTATTTTATGCTTGGTGGTTGGTATCTCATCCTCATCTATCCTCATCTAATATGATCATACATTTACCCAAGTACTTTGATTTCGTATCAATAAGAACGGGTCCACATCTATTTAGTTGTTTACATTTTCATAAAAATTGTAATACTCATCATTTACATATGAATTGTGATTTCTCTATATATATATATAAAATTAAAACTAATGTATTCTCACCCACATTTGTGTTGACAAACTCTATTTTCATACATGTTACAGGTACAAGTAGTTGATATTATTCAAGATGGAAGACAATAGTTTGACCTTAGGATATCTATTCAAATAACAATATTATGATGTATTTGTTACGGTTATTAAATTTGTGTACTTGTTTAATGTTAATGAAGTTAAATAATAATTGCCGCATTAATTAGTGTCTTTTGAGCTATTGTCCAATCAATAAGTTACGCCCCGGCATGTTCCTCCGCTTTTGGTCGGGGTGTGACATATTGGTATCAGAGCAGAAGGCTATAAGATGCGTGGTTAGTTTTAACGTCCTAGTAGCATGCTTAGGGTCCCTATACGTGATATGCCTTTACGTGTTTGCACCCTAAATTATATTATTGATTGCAGTAGCTTAAATACTCTTTAATGATTTAATATTATTCTTGTACACAAAAGCACACACTTAATCCGAGGCTATGCCTCACTCTCAAAATTTTTTTCAAACTTAAAAAAATGGGAAATTCCTTAAGAAATCCCGCCTTTTCACTCCCCTCTCCTTGAGGAAGATTCGTGTGACGGATATGTAGTAATTGTAAGAGTGACACACTTGTTTACCGAACACTTGACACCAAGGCTTGTGAACCTAAGGAAGTACAATGCACATAAATCTCAATCAACCGTGAGATCCGGGAGTGTTTAGTAAGGGTGTGGAACTTATTAAGCCAAAGCATATCACACCAAACGAAACCGAATCTACTACCCTCATTGTATCAAACATGGTCATGTGACGATCACACTCTTAAATCAACGATGAGATTTTTGTTTAAATTTATTTTTTATTTTGTTAAGAATGAATATTTTTTTCTAAATTCTCAATTTCATCAATACTCTAAGTTAAGGTTATTAAAATTTTATTTTGTATTATCATGAATTTTCACAAAACTCAAAATTTCACATAGTTATACAATTTTTCTTTTTCCAAAAACATAATAAATTTTTCACGTGTCGTCATTGTAGCATGTCTTCTTCCTGACTTATCAACCGTAACAGTCGCACTGGCAACTCTGGCCGAATCATGTCGTCCCGCATTGCTAAAGGCATCGTGGAAGCCCTCCCAACGATCATATTTCAATTGCAAACTGTGAATGCTTCTTCATCATCCACAACTCTGGACCCAATTGCTTACCCCCTCAAACAATTCAAGAGTGCCAACCCGCCCGAATACTTCGGTATAGACGGTGCTACCATTCTCCTCCAATGGTTCGAAGAAATGGAGAGCATATTCCTCCATTGTGAATGTCCTATGGACAAGAAAACCACTTACGCCTCTTTTAAGTCCCCCGCCCCGGGGCGTCGCCGATCGATACGAGATCCGCACGAGGTCTAGGAGTGCGGAATCCTCCTAGACTTGTTTATGGTGCAGAAGACGAAGAACACGATTACACACAAACAAACACACGAACAAACACACGAATGGGATAAACACATCTGCAGATCCTTTCATATAGTAATCATAACTCGTTACATACCGAACATAAACAAAAACACGGCCGACCCGAGGAGAGCTCTACCTCGGGCCGTCCCACATGACTCTCCCTCTCGATTTCTCTCTAGACAAATAAACTGATCACTCAATACTCTAACTTTCTGGATACTCAAACCTAACCAAGACACACACATATATATATAAACAACTTCACGGGCTTGGGCCTGTAGGCGAAGTTGTTCTAACTTCGTACTTTATTTCCGCTAATCAGAATTGCATAGCGACGGTCACAAAATGCACCAACAGCCTCGAGCATGCTCAAGAAGAATGCCCTCAATTGGTTGAACGGTGAGAAGCGCACGCTTGGCGCTGAGGTTACCATGGGCATGCCATGGGATGACCCCAAGAAACTCATGCTCAACAAGTTTTGCGCAAAACATGAGCTTCGGAAGTTGGAAGATGAGTTTTGGAATTTGAAACAAGAAAGCGGAAATGACGCTATCTACAACGATCGTTTCCATGAACTGAGCCTTCTCATCCCTCACATGGTTACTCCCCTTGAACGTTCAATCGACATGTACATCTCGGGTTTACCTATGCAAATCCAAGATTCCGTCCTAAGTCGTGACCCTCAAACCCTCCATGATGCCATCACCTTAGCCAGTACCCTCACCGAAAACCACGTTAAGGCCGGGACCTTGACGCAGAAAAATTCCAAGAAGTGTGATGATAAGCCTGCATTCGAGCCCACTAAAGAACCCAAGCCCGAATCTCCCAAACCCGAGTCTTCTAAGCCCGAAACCTTCAAGCACAACAACAACAACTCTCCCCACTACCACAACAATAAAAGAAAGTCCAATTCCGAAAACTATTTCTTGGCCCAATCAGAAACCCAACCCACCAAGAAGACCTACACAGGACCCCAGACATTATGTGATACGTGTATCTTTCACCATTCGTCTAACCTCAAGTGTCGACAATGCACCATTGCAATCGATTTGGTCACCTCTTTACCACATGTCGTGAACACAACCAACTTTTGATGCAACCATTTACCTCACCTCTTACCCAACCCTTATCTTATGCTCAACCGTTTACTCAAGCACCCTCAACTATTAGAGCTTATTACAATTGTAAAGACCCTAGCCATTTTTGTAATGCATGCCCAAGACTCGCACACATGAACCAAATTCAATTCTACCCAACTCAAACCACTCAATATCAAGCTTACCAAGCCCAAGTAAATCAACATCAACCCATCCAAGCAATTCAAGCCCAACATTCAACCAATTCAAGTCAACCAAATCCCAATCAAACAACCAACCTCAAGTGACCAAGCTACTCAAGGACTAGTGTGTTACATCAAAGGTTCCCAAATCTAAGCCTAACCCTTTATGAAGACATGCTACGCAAAAGACGTTTCTTTTATTTAGTTCTTTTTATTTAAATATAATGTATTGACTTTATTAAATCTCCAGTTTTATAATGATGAGAATTGTGGTTATTTATAATGGTATTCAATCTCTCAATTATTCCTATTATGTCGCCTAATGCACTATTTAATGTTACACAATTTATTATCTTGATTTAAGTGGTCTATGACCAGTTATTACCCGGACTATGTGCATGGTGATGCGCATAGTTATCTAATAGTACCGTATTTATATCATAAACTACCTATGACCGATTTCCTACAAACGTTTTGGAAATTGGGACTATGAACATATGATGTACATAGTTATCTAATAGGAGTCACATTTACAAATTTAATTTCGATATTCTAATACATGGCTACCCAAACCCTCCAAACTCACCTCATTCTCACGATACTCTTTTCTCATCCGATTTTATATCTTGATTTCAACCCTCAACTATTATTATATTCATAAGTCATGTGATTTGTTTGTTATGTGAACCGATTATTGCGTGAATTTTTTCGTCGTCACAAGTATTTTCTTTACATCATATGTGTAAGTTACTTATATAATTTTCCCCTATCTATTTACTTCATTTTGTTATTATCACTTTTGATGGTTAACTTCAACAATTTTGGTTAATTTTTATTTATTTATTATTATTATTAAGATTATTTACTAGTTATCTATGATCATTAAATTTCCCATATTGATATATATATTCATTGCTCTAAATCAAATGATTCTATTTAAATATAAAAAAAAATGGAGTTTTATTTCACCCATGTTTTCAAACCCGCGAAACGGGACGAACCATGTGCATCATGAAACGATCTAAATAATTATGAGTGCACGCATAATTATCGAAATTCTCGCATGGAACTCATGGTGAATACGGTTGTGTGACATAACTTGGAACCTAGGGTGATCTTGGCTAACGGTACAAATATCGATGTGATATGGGCATGGTGGATACGCCGCTGGTACATCCTATATATAAGTGTCATTATCATGCCTTCCGTTTGTAGCGTTATTTGGGTCACCTGAAGATCTGTGTTATTTTTTTTATATAAAAAAAAATCATTTCCTTCTTAGACTCTTACTTTCTTTCTTTATGTTATGTTTTATTTAATTTCGGGCCGAAATTTCCAAGAGTTGTGAATCTTGTAACATTCGTTACTTTTCAAATCCGAAACCGACCCGTTTATTTTATTCTATTTTTTTCTTTCTTTTGCCTCATTTATTATTCGAACGCTCGTTAGTAATTCCCGCATTCAATTAAGTGTTGGTGCATGATGTCAGTAGTTCAGTGTCGAGTGTCTGTAATCGTGTTAGTTAGATTTGAGTTTTGTATGTAAGCGAAGTTACTAACAAGTTCGCTTATATGGGCGAACTTGTTAGACTAGCGAAGTTAGGGACAACTTCACCTGAACATGCCAGGCGAAGTTGTCGTGTCTATACAAGCTATTTGTTTACGGCTTATAATATAGATTAAGAGTTTATTCGTGTATTCGAGTCAGAGAGTTTTGTATTCAGTGGTCATTGTATCACGTGTTTACGGTTGGAATACAACGTGTGTTTGGTTATCGTATCGTGTGTTAGCTCGTATTGTTTTCTATACTCGTAACGTCTTACGTAGGGATTCCGCACCTACGTAGTACGCGATATCTCGTGTAGATCCGGCTGGGAACCTACAATTGGTATCAGAGCATTTGCTCGATTGTGTGGTTCGGGATTATCACGCGGGTGTAGAAATCGTTCCGTTCGACTATTCGCGGGACGAGTTTTCTGAGCTTTTGTGCTATACTCGCCTCCTTCAATCATAAACAACCCATAACACCTTCACAAACCTCGAAAAACCCAGAAATCAAAACTGCAGAAAGTTCGTGTTCATCAGGCGAAGTTGCCGTCACTGTTAGTAGGGTTTCGGCGAAGATATAAGGTTAAGCGAAGTTATCCACAACTTCGCCTACCTCTTCAAGTTCGCTTACCTCAAGCGAAGTTATCCACAACTTCGCCTACCTCCCAAGTTCGCTCAGCTTAAGCGAAGTTATTCTCAAGTTCGCCAATCCGGCAAATTTAAGAAAGTGAGCGAAGTTACAAATTCACGCGAAGTTAAGTCTTAATCGAAGTTATTCACAACTTCGCCTACAGAGCTGTTTGAAAATAAAATTTTTGATTTTCGGATTTCTTTGAGTTTTGAGAAAGATGTCTTCGATAAACATTACTGAACTGGTAAAGATGGTAGTAGAAGCGGGTTCGACTACAAAGGCACCTAAGATGCTTAAGAAAACTGATTATGTAGCGTGGAAAGATCGTTTTGAACAATATGTCAAGTATCAAGATGCCAAGATGTGGGTGTGCATACAAGATGGTTACATTCCACCTACTGCTGAGTATGAGGGTCGTGATCAGATCAAGAAATACAAAGAGATGGAAGAAGAGGAGAAGAAAATGTATGAGGCAGAAAGCAAAGCTCATGCAGCAATTACAATGGCTCTTCCACAAGAGATACTTCACACCTTCCGAACGTATAAAACTGCTAGAGAGCTTTGGGAAGCACTTGAGAACCGGTTTGAGGGCAATGTGGGAATTCGTGCCTCGAAAATTAAACTTCTAAAAACCCAATTCTTGGTTTTCAAGTATCTGAAAAATGAATCACTTGATGATATCATCACTAGATATTATCATCTGATGACTGAACTCAGCAACTATTCAATTGCTTACAAAGAAGATGAGATAGTTGAAAAGCTTCTTGATGCTCTCCCACCGAAATGGGAGATGTATACTGTGTTGATGAGAGAAGATAAAGACTTTGCTGACTATGACCTGGAGACAGCAGTTAACAAGCTAAGAACGTTTGAACTGAACATGGTACGAAAGGAGACACCTACCGATCAGGTTCAAGATCCGGGTATGTATGGTGCAAAGGTTAACTCTGGATCAAGTTCGAAAACTGAATCATCTGCTTATTACTCTAAGGGAGAGTCAGGCGCTAGCTCAACACATGAAGGACATGTATCTCTCAACATGAACGGTGATGTGGGCTTTGTAGCTGGAGGATCAAATGCTTCTCAACCTCAAGCGACCAAGAGTAGTTTTTCCCCAAGTGTGTCAAACAACAACTACTCGAAGATGCCCATGAGTGTTAAATCTGCTGAACAGCAGTTTGCTCTCTATGCATCTTTTATTGATTCGTATGAGAACTACATTCAGGGTAAGATTGTTGATCCTGCAATTTTGGATGAAGACTATGATCAGATCGATGCTGATGATCTGGAGGAGATGGATCTGCAGTGGCAGATGGCTATGATTGTCAGAAGGGTGAAGAGGTTCATGAAGAAGACTGGCAGGAAGTTGGTCGGAGAGAGGCCAGGGTTTGATAAGTCGAAGGTACGCTGTTACAACTGTCAGCAGAATGGCCACTTTGCAAAAGAGTGCAAAAATGAACGTGTAGAACGCAGTCAAAACAGATCTACACAGCAAAGTGGTAGTGGTAATGACTATAGAGCCATGATTTCCAGACAGAATGAGGAGTACAACTGGAATCTGCATGTTGAAGAAGTATTTGAACAGGCCAATTTGGCAAACATCGAAACTGCAGATAGTGAGAAGAAGGGAACTGGTGAAAATGAAGCTTACATGGCAGATGTGGCAGACCAGCTCTCCGAGGTAAGTACCGAACTCCCTTGTACTAAGTGTGAACATCTGTCTGAACAACTGACAACTATAACTGATCAGTTTGTTAGTTTAGATGCGCAATTTAAAACTTTAAAAGAAGATCATCATTTCACTAAAGCTAGAGAAAATAGTTACAATGTAAAAATTAAAGCTAGCGAGAAAGATATTAAAAGTCTTAAAGCAAAGCTTGCTGAAAAATTCAAGTGATTGATCTTAGCTATGAGGTTCTAGAAGAGAAAACCAAACTAATAGCTGAAAGGGAAAAACAGATAGCTGATCACCAGGTAAAAGTGGTGGAACTTAACAGGAAACTGGAGCAATTCAGAAATTCCTCCGCTATACTTGATCACCTCGTTAGTGATCAAGGTTCCCCAAAAAGGGGAGGAATTGGTTATCATGAAGTTCCACCACCTTTCAATCATAATTACACTTATGACCCTAGTAATCAGAAATCTGTTGATGTTGACTATGGTCAGACAATTCCAGTTCAAGTTACTACTAAAGAACCAGAAGTTAGTAAGCCTGTTGCTAGTGTTAAGATTTCTGCTCCGAGTCCTGTCTCATCTAACTCAGACAAGTCCTCTGAGTCGTGTGAGACAAAACAAGAGGAAGTGTTACCAAGAAGTGGAGAGAAAAATAAAACACCTGAAAAGAAGTCTCCACTAAACTCGTATGTCCCACCATATGTGAGACAAATGGGCAGTAATACAGCCTCAACATCTAAGACAACTTTTGATAAGAATGTTGGACACATGAGTTGTTTTAGATGTAATCAAATAGGACACCTTGTTGCTGATTGCCCTCTGAAGCAGAAATTCAGAGGTGTGAGGACTTCAAAATCTGAGAAAAGAACTAACGGTAATCAATATAATGGTAAAAATGAAAACCCATCAACTTTCAGAAAATGGACTAATTCAGGTTTTCAAAAAAATAGAACTCAGTTTTACACTGCTAACAACCAAACCTTAAGTAATAATTCTTTTAATTCACGAAGGTTTGGATGGCCTCATAGACAATCCACAAGAAGGTATCCTGTTAGGACTCACAGAAATTATTATGATACTAACTTTGGACAGCCAAGGTACGGAATGTATCGACCCAAGACCAATCGGTCTTGGGTCCCCAGATTTTAATCATCTGCTTTAATCGTGCAGGAACAGTTGAACAGGGCTGCCAACAATCAATGGGTTGTGGATAGCGGCTGTTCCCGGCACATGACGGGTAACAAGAAATTGTTACACGACTTGAAACCTGTTTAAGGAGGAAGAGTGAGTTTCGCAGGAGAGAGCGGTGGAAAGATTACAGGAATAGGGACGGTGTCGAATGGAAAGATGACTTTGGAGAAAGTAAACTTTGTTGAAGAACTGAAGCACAATCTGCTGAGTGTTTCGCAGATTTGTGACAAAGACTACACCGTACATTTTACAAAGAATGAAACGCTTGTGTTGTATCCTGGTTTTAAGATACCAGAGGATTGGATTGTTATGAAAGCTCCAAGAGTGAAGAATACGTATATCATGGATATGAGATCGACTGAGATGGCCACAGAAGAATCGTGTCTTCTGTCAAAAGCAACTGAATCGGAGTCCGAGTTGTGGCATAGGAGAATGGGGCACATTCATCTTCGGAAAATGAACTACCTTGTCAAAAATGGGCTTGTGCTGGTGTTCCCTTGATGAATTTCAACTTTGAAGAAAAATGTTTATCATGCAAAAAGGGAAAGCAACACAAGAAATCCCATCACACCAAGAAGGTCAATTCAATTGTCAACACCCTAGAATTACTTCACATGGATCTCTTCGGTCCCGTGAATGTAAGAAGTCTAGGAGGAACATCGTATTGCTTGGTGATCACTGATGATTTCTCTCGATATTCCTGGGTATATTTCCTGAAGTCAAAGGATGAAACAGTGCAGATGGTAAAGAATTTGATTACCAAGGTTGAGAATATCATGGGGAAACGGGTTAAATTCATCAGGAGTGACAATGGAACTGAGTTCAAGAACTATGAGATGGAGATCTTCTGCTTACAGAAGGGGATAGAACATCAATACAGCGCACCGTATACACCGCAACAAAATGGAGTGGCTGAGAGGGAGAACAGAACCTTAATTGAAGAAGCCAGAACTATGCTGGCTGATTCGAAACTTCCCGTGGTGTTCTGGGCTGAAGCTGTTGCTACAGCCTGTTATATCCTTAATAGAGTGTTAACTGTCAAAAGATTAAATAAAACCTGTTATGAACTTATGCATGGGAGAAAGCCAAACTTGAGTGGTCTTGAACCATTCGGGTCCCCATGTTCGATATTAAAGACCAATTCTAAATTTTGTGAAGTAGCCGACGAAGGAATCTTAGTCGGATCGTTGTTGGGACTCCCAACAGACGGGTCTTTAATACATCGAACAGCAAGGTTGAGGTGGTGTGTAACACTGATATCACAAGTTACAAATCACCAAAACCAAGCTCGGGACCCGCTGGGGTTTTCGACTATGATAGACTTTTTAAATCTTTTAACATACCTTATCTGGATTTTGCAGAAGTTGAGGAAAGAATTGCTACGAAGATGATATGCGATGAGGAAGACACTTTGGTGCAACGACCACAGTATGATGAATGTCAGCCTTCCTCGTCAAATGCTGTCAATACCCCTGCTGCCTCTACTGAAGAGGAATTCATCAATCCGTTTCACTCTCAACATCAATCACCCATTGATGAGCTATCTTCGAACTTGGAAGATAATCTGAATGTCAGTTCGGTTCCGACTATGAGAATTCACAAATATCATCCTTTGGAGAATGTGATAGGTGATCTGTCCGCCGGTGTACAAACAAGACAAAGCTTGAATGAGCACACCTGTGTTTACACAAGCATTAAAGAATCAGGCATAATCAACGAGTGCTTGTACACCTGCTTTATCAGCCAGATTGAACCAAAGAACTATCAAATGGCTCTTAAGGACAGCTCGTGGGTCGAAGCCATGCAAGAAGAGTTAGCTCAGTTTAAGAAAATGGAAGTATGGAACTTGGTTGCAAAACCAAGGAATGTGCATGCGATAGGCACAAAATGGGTCTTCAAATGTAAGAGAGATGAGAAAGGGATTGTTATCAGGAACAAGGCGAGGCTGGTTGTTAAAGGCTTCAATCAACAAGAGGGGATTGATTACAATGAGGTGTTTGCTCCTGTAGCAAGATTGGAAGCCATTCGTTTGTTTTTGGCATTTGCTGCTCATAAGGAGATGAAGGTCTTTCAGTTGGATGTGAAGAGCGCGTTCCTAAACGGTAAAGTCGATGAGGTTGTGTATGTTGAGCAACCTCCGGGTTTTCCTGACCCTGACTTTCCCGATCACGTGTACAAGCTAAGTAAAGCGCTGTATGGACTACATCAGGCACCTCGTGCTTGGTATTCAACCTTATCAGATTACTTGCTTGAGAATGAGTTTGAAAGAGGTAAAATTGATAGCACATTGTTCCTCAAGAGAAAGGGTAGCGACTTCCTACTGGTGCAAGTCTACGTGGACGACATTATCTTTGCTGCATCAAAGGTCGCCATGTGTCAAGAGTTTGAGGCCATCATGAAGAAGAGATTTGAAATGAGTGCTATGGGTGAACTAACTTTCTTTTTAGGATTGCAGGTTGATCAGAAGAAAGACGGGATGTTCATTCATCAGACGAAGTATGTCCATGATGTTCTCAAACGCTTCAAGATGGAGGACAGCACTACATATGATACTCCAGTCTGCGTCAATCACAAATTGGGTGCTGATTCAAACAACGATGCAGATGTGGACCCAACCCAATATCAGGCTATTATAGGTTCTTTAATGTACTTAACTGCTTCTAGACCTGATATAATGTTTGCTGTTTGTCTTTGTGCACGCTTTCAGGCAAACCCAAAAGAATCTCATTTGAAGGGTGCGAAGAGGATACTGCGGTATCTCAAAGGCAAGCCGAAGCTGGGGTTGTGGTACTCGAGAGGAGGAGACTTGGAGCTAGTCGCTTACACAGATTCTGATTATGGTGGGTTCAATCAGAATCGGAAGTCTACAACTGGTGGATGTCAGTTTCTTGGTGGCAGACTAGTGTCGTGGCAATGCAAGAAGCAGACCTCAGTCGCAATTTCATCACAATGAAGCAGAATACATGGCAGCATCCAACTGCTGCTCCCAGGTTCTTTGGATTCAACAACAGTTGCGCGATTATGGTCTGAATTTCTCACTTACTCCTATTTGCATTGATAACACTTCTACTATCTCAGTAACTAACAATCCCGTGAAGCACAGTAAAACTAAACATATTGACATACGTCATCATTTTATACGGGATTGTGCTGAGAAGAAACTGATTGAGCTCTAAAAGGTTGACACGTTAGATAATTTCGCTGACTTATTCACGAAAGCGTTTGACAACACTAGATTTCAAAACCTTGTTGAGCTGAATGGGATGATCAATCCCGAGTAACCATGCTTTGTGTTTGTGTTATATATAAAAAAAAAAAAAAAAAAAAAACGTCACTATCGCTTAGAATTATGTCGGTTGCCTCAGTTTGAAGGACATGTCTTCGGATATGTTTGGTCCACATTTCTACTTGTAGAATATGAGGATAGCCATTAACCAGATGACTGAAAGTGACCGGGGCGGTTTATGATGTGTTTTTATTCTTTCGCTGAAAATTAGTCGATCATACTTAGTTAGAAGGACACATACTAGTATGTGGTCGGTCCAGCTGATCCATTGGATCTTCGGGATAGCCGTTTACCTGAAGACTTTGATTTGGTCGGGGTGATAGAAGTTAAATTTTTTCTTTTTGGGAAATGAAATTATTTTTCAAGTCTACTACTTCGTAAGAAGTTACTTTACTATGATTAACAGAAAATTGATCCAACCTTGGAAAATGATAGATATACTGATTCTGTGTGCTTAACTAGTGAAGTTATTAGGCCTAAAAGACTTTAGAACAGTCATTGTATGTCATGGTAGCTTTTTATGATGCGTAAAAGTAGAAGTGATACTAACTAAATCTACTCGATTTTATGTGGAAACTCCTTAAGAGTTGTGCATGTCTTCATACATATCTTTCCGAATGATAGGCAGAAAAGCGATTACCCAGTCATACACGAGCCCGTGAGTGTTCTGATTCCCTTGAAGATAGAGTGTCAAGACGCTGCAGTGATCCAGATTCGGGACATGCAGTTATTTTCTACTTGAAATTGTGTATATATTTATAAAAAAAATAAAATAAAATAAAAAAAAACACTTTTAGAGTTCATAATGTTAATGATTGTCAATCAAGACGCAAGAAGATGAACAGGAAGCAGAGTCTAAGATCGAAGAGTAATTACTACTTAATCAGACACTACGGGTCGAGGTCAAATCGGGGTGACTTGGGGAAAGCCAAATACGCCTTGTGAATAGATAGGATGCATCATAATCTCTGAGTTGTTGCCCACTTAAGTTTTGAGCTTAATTGAACCTAACTCGTATCACAGAAACGATGAAAACCATTTTAAGTAGATTACCTGCTTACAACCTGTTTCTTTATGTCATAATACAGCTGAACACGGATCTGTGTGACAGTCACGAAATTAGTATGATTCCTGTTCGGATCTTTTCTAAAACATGGTAGTCCCTGTCGAGACTGAAATTTGATCCCGTGTACTTTAATTTTTCAAATTTTTGTTACTTTTGTAATTGTTTGATTTTATACCAGGTTACTTGGTCTTGATCGTATCATTTAATGCTTTAAAGGATGTTTTTAAAACTTTATTGAAAATTGTTAAAAGTGTAGGGGTTTGTTTTGTAAATACAGGCGAACTTGTTGATAACTTCGCCCGGAATAGGCGAAGTTATCGATAACTTCGCCTGTACTAACTTTGACCCTATATAAAGAAGTTTTAAGGTCAAACGATTTATTATTTTCCAAAATACCAGCGAACTTACTCTCTGTCAACCTAAGCAAACTTATCGATCAGTTTTTCTCGATCTTCTGTGTTTAACCTTACTTCGATTCAAATCAAATTAAAGGTGTGTAGGGTTCGATTATCATATTATCATTGTCTATTGAGGTTAATCATCGGTCGTTTCGACTCGATTCTCGACCTCGTCTTTCGAAACCTTAAACACCCGATTTCAAACTTGTTTTTACGTGATAGTAAACTACTTGAACGTCTAAAACTTCATAAAATCATGTATTTCAGAGTCCTCGATCTCCGAAAACATCATCTACACGTCGTTCAAAATCCCTAACTGTTGCCGATTCAAATTAGGCGAAGTTACAGTTTAGGCGAAGTTATCCGTAACTTCGCCTGAGTTTTAACTTCGCCTGATTATTGATTTTGAAACAGTTTATGAGGCGATGTTGTGATTAGGCGAAGTTATCAGTAACTTCGCCTGGACCATTTTACTTAACTATTATCAGACGAAGTTCAAGTTGAAGCGAAGTTGTTTCCCAACTTCGCCCCACCTTTAACTTCGCCTATACAGAATTGATCACAACTTCGCTCATGGTAACAGGTGAACTTGTGATTCGCTTTGACGTTTATCTAACTTAACCTGTTTGTTGCAGATATGGCTGCTGTTGCTGGAGCAGGTGGTGCAGGCGGTGATGACGGAGGTGATCACCAGAGACAGTTCTTCCCGGGTCACAACATGTACATAACATTAGACCCGGAGGCGAGCGGAGTTGATGATTTCCGCGAAATCATCACATTTTTTTTACGCTCGAGGATATTCCACGCGATTACAACAACTCTGCCAATATCCTTGCCCAATATTGAGGATTTCTGGCAGACAGTGGAATACGACTGTAGAGTCGAGCCCCCGGTGATGCGCGCAACAGTCAACAATCAGATTGTTCAGTTCTCTTCTGAACAAATCCGGGCGGCTTTACGATTTGGGAATGAGACAAGGGATGACCCAACAGAGTTTGTAGCTCCTTTCCGTGATGGAGCGTTTTTTAGAATGGGATACTCTGGTCCCTTGGGGGATACGCAGAGGAGGAAAGGCTTTTTACTTGACCAGTGGCGCTTTCTCATGCATGTTATGATCGTTTGCATGTCAGGGAGAAAGGCGGGTACTGATGGCATGGGCGCGACCATGCAGTCAACGATGACTGCTCTGACTTACAACAAGCGATTCAGCTTTAGTCAGATGGTCTTTTATGAGATTGATCGTCAAAGAAGAGCGATGGCGCGTGAGAGATTTATCATGTATCCAAGATTTCTTCAAATGATCTTGAATCATGTTGCTCCAACGCTTCCTCAGCGCCGTCCGATCCGATATGTAGAGAGTGTGAACAAACGGATCTTCGCCCAATGTAGATCCTCCAGTGCGAGGAGCAAACCTGAGCTCCGTCCTCGACATACTCCACTCTTTGGGTACTTGATCAACCCGGGGTATGTGCCTGCTCAAGCGGACGAGTTTAGGGACCCGGCACCACAACAGGCAGGAGCACCTCAAGCTATACCTGCTGCACCTGTTGTGTCACCGGAGGAGAACGTGGACCTTGATGCAGAATTTGGTGGTCAAGGCTTCTTTGATATGGATCGGGTGGATCCAGAGGAAATCGTACAGGTCCCGGTTGAACGTGCTTCGACAGTGAATGTTACTAGGGCAGCTACAACGGTGGCTGGCTCAGATTCTGATGATGAAGTGGCAGAGGCAAGAAGGATTATGGTAACTTGAGAAAGACTACATGGGAAGAGAAAGAGAACTGTTGATGATAGTGAGTCTGATTATGAGGAAGAAGTACAACAGTTGATCCGGAGGTCAAGAAGGGAACGGATAGGTGCAGGATCAGGAGCCAGTGAGAGCTCTAGGGTGGTACGTTTCACTCCACCAGCACTATCCGGTATGACAATGGTTCCCTCATCACTACAGGTTACAAGGCCAAGCGCTACGGGTGTTCCCGTGGTGGCTACCTCGTCTACTTTTGGCCTCCCACCCACTACCTTCCAACTTTCGACTCCTGAGATCTTTTCATTGCCGCCTCCGACCGTTACTCCATCGGAGGTCGTGGAACAATTTATAGAGTCGACTGTTGTGGCCACTGCAGGGCTATCGGTGACGATACCACCTGCGGTTACGTCTATTTCTACTTCTGAGGTCCCGGTGACATCGGAAATCCCTCCTCAGTACACTCAAGATATATCACATATGAGGTTCGATTTCGAGGCAACCCTATCAGACTCTGAACGAATAGCAGCACTGGAACGGGTCGTGGCAGAGCAGTCAAGGATTAATCTTATCTAGACCCAGGCTATTCAGCGCCTAGTTACAGAGAATCAGATGCAGTCGTCCCTGCTGGTACAACATGGAAAAATCATAGATGCTTTCAAGGAGTTCTTGGCATCTCAGGGGGAGACGAGCTGTAAAGGCGACGAGTTGAGGACCAAGAGACGAAATGATAGAGACGATGATCCCAATGCATCGAAAGATGCAGGTGGTGAGTTGCCAAGAACTGATCAAGCTCATGGAACTTTCACAACTCAGGGGGAGTCGAAAACTGCAGCTGGTGGTGATGATGTGGTGGTGGTGGATGTAGAAGAGATGGATGATGTTTTGGTTGGTGATGATGATGTACTACCGAGTGATGTGATAGAGAAGATTGGTGAAGATATTGTGATTGATACAGAGATAGAAGAGGGAGAGATAGTTGAGGAAAATATTGAGCATTACATTCCAGATGTTGAGAAAGCAGATATGAGTAAAGAGATGGCAAGTGATGAGTCTGAATGGGAAGAGCAGCCTAGATGGAAGGAAGGCTATGCTCAGTGGTTCGTCAAAACGAAGAAACCGGCGGTCCCTACAATGTTTAAGAAGAGTTACAACATTAAAGTTTATGCTGAAGCGAAGAAAGGGATTATATGCTGGATATATGATGAGCAGTTGAGGCTCTTCGTGATTAAAAGGTATGACGGTGTTCAGTACTTTAGAAGGATGTTAAGATCGTTGAATACACTGCCAGAGTGTGAAGTGAAAGACTTAGCCAGATTGGGATTGATAAACAGAAGTGACGATAATATGGCTAGAGTCATTGGGAAAATTGTGTGGAAAGAGAGTATAAAAGAGAAGAAATTTGAGCTGTTGAAGCCACAAAAGGGAAAACTTGTTGAAGACAAGGATAGAGGTTTGAGAGCTGATGGAAAGCCTTGGATGATTATGAAGTATAAACCGATCCGGTGTTTGAAAGAAGTACCGATGAAGCTAATGCCCAAGGGTGTGCTTAAAGACCTGAAGTGGTGGTTTGTAGATTGTGAGACAGCTGAGGCAGTGATGGAAGACGTAGATGAACAAGAGCTGCTTAGAGTGTACGATCCGATGCACTTGGTAAACTTATCGCAAGCTGATTTGCAGGTGTTGAATGACAAGAAGATATTTTATATTCCTGCTTGGAAAGACGAAGCGAGGAAATATCAAAGAGTTGTCTCGGTTTGTGTTCGAGAAGGAGTGCATGCATGAAGATAGAAGATTGAAGATTACAAGACATGTGTTTGAAGCTAAAGAGATGAAGCTACTGCCAAGGGGGAGTCTGTTGGTGCATGATGTCAGTAGTTTAGTGTCGAGTGTCTGTAATCGTGTTAGTTAGATTTGAATTTTGTATGTAAGCGAAGTTACTAACAAGTTCGCTTATATGGGCGAACTTGTTAGACTAGCGAAGTTAGGGACAACTTCGCCTGAACATGCCAGGCGAAGTTGTCGTGTCTATATAAGCTATTTGTTTACGGCTTATAATATATATTAAGAGTTTATTCGTGTATTCGATTCAGAGAGTTTTGTATTCAGTGGTCATTGTATCACGTGTTTACGGTTGGAATACAACTTGTGTTTGGTTATCGTATCGTGTGTTAGCTCGTATTGTTTTCTATACTCGTAACGTCTTACGTAGGGATTCCGCACCTACGTAGTACGCGATATCTCGTGTAGATCCGGCTGGGAACCTACATTAAGTTTATATATATTTTGTTTATTTATTTGTATTGATAACAACTAAGAGATACATGCAAAATCCACCCCTTAGCTAAATTTTACCCACTTTTACACCCACCACCTAAGTGTAAAGATTATTTTGCAAAACCATCAAACAAACCATCTTCTTCTTATTACCTCCTGTCACCACCGACGCCTCCCTCCTTCTTGGCCCTTAATTCTCGGCCTAAATCACGAAAATGATATCACCAAATCATTCTTTGATCCTTAGCTATCACACCCTCAAAATCCACTAACGGAGTTTTACCGTCAAAGGGTGTGAACTAACAGGATCGGAATCATCAGTTATAATCAAACCATAAAACAAAGTTTCAAAACCATGAAAACGTTTACGAGTAAATAAATGCGGAAGTGTAAAAACCTTTAATCCAAAAGTTGCGTCACGCAAGACGACTTAAAACCTATAGTAACCGTTAAAAATAAGTTTGCATAACAAAAGCGTTTTCAATCAATGCATGTTCCTAAACAGCGCGCCCACCTCGGCTACCCGAGAATAACATACTAAAAGTGTCAACACAAGGTTGGTGAGTTCACAAGTTATATAAAAATAAATCGTTTAGCGTTTGCGTTCAGCGTTACAGCGTTTTGCGTTACAGCGTTACAGCGTTTTGCGTTACAGCGTTTTGCGTTACCAGATAGTGTTATGTCAATTATATATCGATAGGTAGCTAGTCTATACAACAAGTATTACTAAGTGTTAGACACCGAAGCTGACTAGTTTATTAAGTGCCTTGTCACCAGGTCATCCAGACCATGGTACGTGTTAGCCAAAATTACACCCGCTCGACCTCCAGTCGAGTTTAGCGTTGGGTGGGGTTTGTCAAACCCAGTAGTACTACTCAACAGTGACTCGCTATTCAAAATATTAACCGGTTCGATGTGTAGGACTTCAAATGTTTCGTTTACCACTTAGCCTTTACAAGTGATATATAATTTAAAACAAAATCTTAAATGCGTTGTGGAGTATGTTATCTCCCCCAAGTGAAAAGCGTTTAAAACAGTTTAAAAGGGGAAAGTGAAACTCACTGTTTGCGAAGAATTTCCCAATTTAAATCACCAAGATGCGCGTCACCGAAAAACTCTCTCTAGCGTTCTAAAACAACAAGGAGATTTTTCTAAGTGTCGGAATATTATCGAGTTTCTAGACCCGGCACATAATACCTATGCACATAACATGTTTCGTGTTTCGTTTGTGAATCGTGTGTGACTTTAACAAGTGTATTTGTGACACATTACATGTGTAAGCAATCATATACGTGTCATGTATTCATAAAGTACATCACTAGCAATTTTTCCCCGTAAGGGCATTTTGGTCAAATCATGACAATTAACTAGCCATCATTCCCCATAAGGGCATTTTGGTCAAATTATGACAATCAATTAGCAGTTATTCCCCGCAAGGGCATTTTAGTCAAAACACGACAATTATCTTGCAATCATTCCCCTCAAGGGCAATTTGGTCAAAATACGATAATAAATTAGCAAGTATCATATTTCATGCATTTTCACAAAACTCAGCAGCTAGTTTCACCGAGACAGAAATTCTACTTAAAATATTGTACTATTCCACCGATCATAGCATCTCAATTAATTTACCAAAAATCATCACAGAAGCATATATGTCTTAGGTTTCCAGAACATATTTTATTATATTTTTATTCCACATAGTTTTCTCAAAATCAATAAATCATTACAGCAAACTCGTAACAGTCAAATTCATGCGTAACAGAATCTTATTTGCAATTTCCGTTAAACGAAAAATCCAATAAATGCAAGACCACTTGGGTTAGGTTTCTAACTCAATGAGTCAATTCCAGAAGTAGAACCAACCCAATTGGTCTCGTAGTTCATGAGATATAACATTTACAAAACAACCTAACAGCAGGTCTAACAGCTCAGCTTTGCACAATGTTTTTGCAAAATCATAAAACTTAACTTCTACTTGTCCAAAAATTACAAGTTTATACTTTATAGAAACTAGACTCAACCTAGTTTACTGTAGTACCAATAATCTCAACCAATTTTCACGTTTACACTTCGTTACAGTCACTTAAACATCATATACACATTCTGTCCAGAAACTGTTTGCATCCAAATTCAATATATTAACAACCTATGAACTATCATGCATTCATATAACCCTCTAGACTCCATAAACACCATCCATGCACATCAATTACACATTACACACAAGATTAGGGTTTTTGTTTGAACTCAAATCAAAGACACAACAATCAACATGTTACAATATCAATTCTACTTATCAAATCATTACTCAATCAACAACAATCATATTGATTACATGTATATATGAAATCGGCAGCTTAGGGTTTACAATTAACCCAACAAAAATCAAAATCAAGTAATAAGAATGTATAGGATAATCAATTATACCTTCCTAGCACCTAGTTCTTCAATCAAGGGCTTGATTTGGTGGTTGTATGTGTGTGTGAAGGTGACGGCAGCCAAGAGGGATGGAGGAGGTGGCTGATCGGTTTTGGGAGAAAGAAAAAATAAGAGTTAGGGTTTATTATAACATACTATTTATAGAATACTATGTTACACTTTAGCCCCCCCCCCACTTTTAAGTATTACTTTTCCTAGCTTAAACTAACTTGTTTACATCTTGAGTTAACGTTTATAACCATGTTATCACACAACACATAAGTCTAACACATAATTATCACATAATTACTGTTTTGACTTTTTTCGTTTATTCATCAATCGTTTGCGTCAACTCGTTTGTGTTTCGGTGCAATTCCCGAAAGACTACACATGTAGTAAGTGTTAAGCGTCATTTAAACCCTAGTTTAAATGTAATGAAGTGTGCGTTATAGATTCAATGATCTTAAGTTTGAATTGACGGAGTTGAGTTAACGGAGTTAACCTGAAATTGACGATTGTCACATCATTCCCATGTTAAAGAATTTTCGTCCCGAAAATTTGAGTCAAGTCGTGATGAGTGTCTGAAAGGATAAGAAAAAAAAAATTTCAGTTTGTCATATCATCCCCTAGTAGAAAGAAATTTCGTCCCGAAATTTAATTCATACCTCCGGTGATGTCTGACGGTTTGCCGGGTTTCGCGGTTTTCTGTGTTTGGTTAGCCCTTCAAAAAGGTGAGGATACTTTTTCATCATTTGATCCTTGCGTTCCCACGTGAACTCTGGTCCACGTCTCGAGTTCCAACGAACTTTAACGATTGGAATTTTGCTGTGTTTGAGCGTTTTGGTTTCCCAATCCAAAACCTCGACTGGTTCCTCAATGAAACGCAACTGTTCATCAACTTGCAGTTCCTCCAAAGGAACTACTTGGGTTTCATCGGACAGGCATTTCTTCAAATTGGACACGTGAAATACATTGTGTACGCCACCGAGTTCCGTTGGTAGGTCCAGTCGGTACGCCACCGGACCAATGCGCTCAGTTATCCGGTAAGGACCAACATATCGTGGGTTGAGTTTTTTCGCTTCCCAAAGCGAACCACACCTTTCCAAGGTGAGACTTTAAGTAACACTCGATCGTTCACTTGAAATTCGAGAGGTTTTCGGCGCTTGTCGGCGTAACTCTTTTGGCGGTCTCGTGCTGCTGTCATGCGATTTCGGATTTAAACAATCTTTTCCGAAGTTTCGAGTACCAGTTCTGGACCAGTGATTTGGCTGTCACCCACCTCTGCCCAGCAGAGTGGTGATCGACACTTCCGTCCGTACAGCGCTTCAAACGGCGCTACTTTAATACTTGCGTGGTAGCTGTTATTATACGAAAATTCCACCAAAGGTAAGTGAGGTCCCAACTTTTTCCGAAATCCAATACGCAGGTACGCAACATATCCTCCAGGGTCTGAATAGTTCGTTCACTTTGCCCATCCATCTGAGGATGGTATGCTGTGCTCATATCAAGACGGGTGCCTAGCGCGCTTTGCAGCGACTTCCAAAAGTGAGACGTGAAACGAGAATCTTGATCAGAAATGATTGAGACAGGCACTCTGTGTCTAGACACTACTTCCTTCATGTAGACGCGAGTCAGTCTTTCCATTTTGTCCGATTCCTTAATCGTTAAGAAGTGTGCAGACTTAGTCAACCGGTCAACGATCACCCAGATGGTATCGCATCCCTTCGGTGTCTTAGGTAAACCCGTGATGAAGTCCATTGAGATGTGTTCCCATTTCCACATTGGGGGTTCCGGTTGTTGCAGTAGACCAGATGGTTTCTGGTATTCTATCTTGACTCTGGCACAAGTCAAGCATTTGCTCACGTAGGTGGCAATGTCGGCTTTCATGTTCGGCCACCAGTAAACTGCCTTTAAATCATGATACATTTTATCTGAGCCAGGGTGGATAGAATATCGGGACTTGTGAGCTTCGTCCATTACTAGAGTTCTCAATCTCCGTATCGTGGAACCCAAATCCGGTTCTCAAAATATCGGACCCCGTCCGATCGGGTTTCAAGTTGCTTGTCCATGCCCCGCATGAGTTCCGATGGAAGATTGTCATCTTTCAAAGCTTCAAGTTGCGCATCGCGAATCTGATCGGGTAAGCGGGCATGAATCGTGAGTTGCAATGCTCGCACTCGTCTGGGTTTATCTGTTTCTTTTCTGCTGAGGGCGTCGGCCACTACATTGGCTTTGCCAGGGTGGTATTTGATGGCACAATCATAATCTTTGAGCAGCTCGACCCAACGACGCTGTCGCATGTTCAGCTCCTTCTGATCGTAGATATGTTGGAGACTCTTGTGGTCGGTGTAAATGGTAAACTTGGTACCGTACAAGTAATGCCTCCATATCTTAAGAGCAAACACCACAGCTCCAAGTTCCAAATCATGGGTCGTGTAGTTCTTCTCGTGAACCCGTAGTCGTCGGGATGCGTAGGCTATAACCTTCTCGAGTTGCATTAGCACACAACCAAGACCTTGTATAGATGCGTCATAGTGTACCTCAAAATTTTCCGTTCCCTCGGGGAGGGCTAGAATAGGGGCGCTACAAAGTTTGGTTTTCAACAGTTGAAAAGCGGATTCTTGCGCGTCACCCCAATTGTACTTAGTACCCTTGTGAGTCAAGGCGGTGAGGGGTTGAGCAATCTTTGAAAATCCCTCGATGAAAAGCCGGTAGTAGCCGGCCAGTCCTAGGAATTGCCGCACCTCAGTCGGAGTCTTAGGTGCTTCCCTGTTTTTGATGGCCTCTACCTTACCGGGATCGACATGGATACCATTCTCGTTGATCACATGTCCTAAAAAGTGAACCTCGCGAAGCCAAAATTCACATTTCGAGAGTTTAGCATACAGTTGTTCCTTCTTCAATAATTCCAGAATTACCCTTAAGTGTTCTTCATGGTCAGCTTCGTTCTTGGAGTATACGAGAATATCGTCAATGAACACAATCACAAACTTGTCGAGGTACGCCTTGCATACTCGGTTCATGAGATCCATAAATACGGCTGGTGCGTTGGTTAAGCCAAAAGGCATAACCGAAAACTCGTAGTGACCATACCGTGTTCTGAAAGCCGTCTTTGATATATCTTCTTCGCGCACTCTCAGTTGGTGGTAACCGGATCGCAGATCGATCTTCGAGTAGTAACTCGATCATTGAAGCTGGTCAAACAAATCATCGATTCGGGGTAAAGGATAACGGTTCTTGACCGTCACCTTGTTCAACTCCCGGTAGTCGATGCACATGCGGAAAGTCCTGTCCTTCTTTCGGACAAACAAGACAGGGGCTCCCCATGGCGATGAGCTAGGTCGGATAAAACCCTTATCCAACAAGTCTTGCAACTGAGTGGACAACTCCTGAAGTTCTGCCGGTGCGAGCCGATACGGGGCTCGTGCTATGGGTGCTGTACCGGGTGTCAACTCGATTTGGAATTCGACTTGACAAATAGGAGGGAGTCCAGGCAAATCCTCCGGGAAAACTTCCGAAAAGTCTCGCACAACCGGTATATCTTCAATTCGTTTCTCCTCCGCGGGTTTCTCAACAATATGCGCCAAAATTGCCGGATGACCCTTTCGCAGGTACTTCTGCACCTTCATAAGGGAAATGACGCTGGTGGTCATGCTGCTTCTCTCACCTCGGACCGAAATGATCTCGCCAGAAGAGGTAGAAATGTGAACTATCTTGTCGTGACATATAATCTCCGCTCGATTCTCGGATAACCAGTCCATGCCGACAACGACATCGAAACTACTAAGCGTAAAAGGAATAAGGTCGATGTCAAAGACATGACCTGACAGTTTTAACTTGCATCCCGCAAGTACATGAGTCGTTACTATAGTCTACCGTCAGCTAATTCAACAGGAAACTTAGCATCTAACGGAGTTGGAGTTAAGTCTAAGAGTTGACTAAAGGCTTTCGACACAAAACTCCTATCAGCTCCAGTGTCAAACAATACAGAAGCAAAATAATCGTTTACAGGGAACTTACCAGTCACCACGTGCGGATCATTACGGGCTTGACCCGACCCAATCACAAAAGCTCTTCCCTTGCCATTGCTTCCACCATTACTGCCACTTCCATTACCCCCATTGTTGTCGTTCTGTTTTAGCTTGGGACAATCCTTCCTGAAGTGACCTTCCTGCCCACATTCGTAACATCCCTTCGTCGTCATAGGTGGTTTAGGAGCACCCGTTGCCGCAAGGTCTCCTCTACACTCCTTCGCCTGGTGACCCATCTTTCCGCATCTTTGACACTTGACACGGTTACACGGGCCAACATGATGATAGTTGCACCTATTGCACTTCGGATATTTCCTAGCATATCCGCTCGAACCCTGCCCGCTACCGATGTTATTGTTGTTGTGACTCTGATTGTTGAAGCTTCGACTGAATTCGGGCTTACGGTAGTGTTGTTGCGGTGGGAGGTTCGAGGATGAAGATCTGTGTTGTCAAACTTCCTCATTCCGCTGCTCGGGTTGCTGTTGCTGTTGTTGTCATTACTCGGGTTGTCACGGGCCTTAGTGGTTGAACCCCTAGGTGGTAACGCACCTTGGGTCACAGCCTGATCCGTCAGTTTGTGAGCTAAACGGATCGCTTGTTGAACCGTGGCTGGTCTGGAAGACGTCACCATGCCCTGAATCTGCAGTGCTAACCCATCAATGTACATTTCAATCCTCTTACTCGGCGGATCCACCATCCGCGGACACATCACAGCCAACTCGTGAGAACGAGTAGTGTAGGATTCAATTTCCGAGCCCACCATCTTCAGTGACCAGAACTCTGACTCCAACTTCGAAATCTCTTCTCTCGGACAGTACTCCTCTCGCATCATGTTTTTGAACTCCTCCCAGTTCATAGCATTAGCCAGTTCCAATCCAAGGATCTGGACATTCGAATTCCACCAAGTGCGGGCGGAATCCTCAAGTGTTCCAGCAGCGAATTTGACCCTACTGGCATGGGGACAATTGCACATCTCAAATGCCGACTCGGCCTTCTCAGCCCAACGCAGGAAGCCTATAGCTCCGTCAGTGCCCTTAAACGTACTGGGCTTGCAGTCAAGGTAGTTCTTGAAGGTACACGTTCCACTCGGACCTCCAGCTTGATTCTGAACGTGTGCGGCTAAAGCGGCCGCTGCATGGTCGTTCAGCATAGTTTGGAGTTCAGCTTCTGTCAAGTTGATGCTACCACGTCCACGTCCAGCGTTTCTTCCAGCCATTTCCTAGAATCACAGTATAACATGTTAAACATGAATTTTTCTTTCATATACAACACACCATACATGTAATAAGAAGATAGGTAAGAAAGAAATAAGAAACAACATCACACCACAACCATATATTAATCTAATTAATAAATCATGATTAAAACCATTGTATTTGCTACAAAGTATTTCCAATCAATCCTTAAAATCATAGAAAAATAATAGTTCGGATAGAGACAACCCCTCCATCTAGGTGTCATCATCACTAGATGTCATCATCTGAGGACACCTCTGAGTGTGCCTCTTCCTCAGCCGGTTCTTCCTCCGGTTCTTCCTCGGGTTCCTCCTCGGGATCCTCCTCAGGCTCCTCTTCGGGGTCTTCTTCAGGTTCCACTGCAGGCTCTGCCTCAGGCTCGGCCTCAGGCTCTGCCTCATGTTCGGCCGCGTTCTGAGCAAGTTGCATTTGCAAGACATCGCAACGCTCTAGAGCTATCTCGGTTCGGGTCCTTGCTACTTGGAGTTGCTCTTGCAAGTCTATCATCTAGGCTTGCATCTTCCTCATAATCTTCATCTGTTGATCACTAGTCTCTTGCATTTCCTTCATGGCCGCTGCCATGCGGGCAATCTCCTCCTTAGTCTCGGTTCCGTCCTTCAACAGTCCGGAAACGTTGGCTCTTGTATAGCGCATGTAACCCACGTCACGCTCCAAGCATGAAATAACAGTTGCGAGAACTCGTTCTACAGGTTCGGTTATGGGTGGTAGGGTGTTGGGATAAGCAGGATGGTTCGGGTGAGGTAACGGGGGAACTTGCTCGCGATAGACCATACGCCTGATCATGTTAGGGTACCAATCCCAGCTAACGTCGTTTTCGTATATGCCTCCGGATAGGCGGTACCTCTTCGGTGCGGGAGCTTCGAGTTCCGGGACTACTCGGGGTGGCGATGCGGTGGGTAACTGCGGTTCCTTCCCGTGAGCATGCGTCATCGAATCGGATGATGATGAGGGTGGCGTCGACATTCCTACAGGTAAGCCGTGTATGCGCGCGCGTATGAGTGAAAGAGGTAAAGAGATAAGATTACAAGACTACACAAACCTATGCAGTGCGTATCATTATAACTAATGGGTCGTCGCGGTTATAGTCTTGTATGCATGCAGCTTCTAGTTCGCTATAACCAATGGCTCTGATACCAATCTGTCAAACCCTCAAAATCCATAACGGAGTTTTACCGTCAGAGGGTGTGAACTAACAGGATCGGAATCATCAATTATAATCAAACCATAAAACAAAGTTTCAAAACCATGAAAACGTTTATGAGTAAATAAATGCGGAAGCGTAAAAACCTTTAATCCAAAAGTTGCGTCATGCAGGACGACTTAAAACCTATGGTAACCGCTTAAAATAAGTTTGCATAACAAAAGCGTTTTCAATCAATGCATGTTCCTAAACCGCGCGCCCGCATCTGCTACCTGAGAATAACATACTAAAAGTGTCAACACAAGGTTGGTGAGTTCACAAGTTATATTAAAATAAATCGTTTAGCGTTTGCGTTCAGTGTTACAACGTTTTGCGTTACAGCGTTACAGCGTTTTGCGTTACAGCGTTACAGCATTTTGCGTTACAGCGTTTTGCGTTACCAGATAGTGTTATGTCAATTATATATCGATAGGTAGCTAGTCTATACAACAAGTATTACTAAGTGTTCGACACCGAAGCTGACTCGTTTATTAAGTGCCTTGTCACCAGGTCATCCAGACCATGGTACGTGTTAGCCAAAATTACATCTGCTCGACCTCCAGCCGAGTTTAGCTTTGGGTGGGGTTTGTCAAACCCAGTAGTACTACTCAACAGTGACTCGCTATTCAAAATATTAACCGGTTCGATGTGTAGGACTTCAAATGTTTCGTTTGCCACTTAGCCTTTACAAGTGATATATAATTTATAACAAAATCTTAAATGCGTTGTGGAGTATGTTATCTCCCCCAAGTGAAAAGCGTTTAAAATAGTTTAAAAGGGGAAAGTGAAACTCACTGTTTGCGAAGAATTTCCCAATTTAAATCACCAAGATGCGCGTCACCGAAAAAGTCTCTCTAGGCATTCTCTGATCAAGTAAAGCACATGTCAAGGGGTGGATAAATAACCAAGGATGGAGTCCCATCATACGGCTCACCAACTTCACTTGCCTCTATGGGGGGCTCGCTCCGGGCGGCCACTAAAGCGGGTTTAACCAGTTAGAGCTCAGCCTCTAAAACAACAAGGAGATTTTTCTAAGTGTCAGAATATTATCGAGTCTCTAGACCCGGCACATAATACCTATGCACAAAACATGTTTCGTGTTTCGTTTGTGAATCGTGTGTGACTTTAACAAGTGTATTTGTGACACATTACATGTGTAAGCAATCATATACGTGTCATGTATTCATAAAGTACATCACTAGCAATTTTTCCCCGTAAGGGCATTTTGGTCAAATCATGACAATTAACTAGCCATCATTCCCCATAAGGGCATTTTGGTCAAATTATGACAATCAATTAGCAGTTATTCCCCGCAAGGGCATTTTAGTCAAAACACGACAATTATCTTGCAATCATTCCCCTCAATGGCAATTTGGTCAAAATACGATAATAAATTAGCAAGTATCATATTTCATGCATTTTCACAAAACTCAGCAGCTAGTTTCACCGAGACAGAAATTCTACTTAAAATATTGTACTATTCCACCGATCATAGCATCTCAATTAATTTACCAAAAATCATCACAGAAGCATATATGTCTTAGATTTCCAGAACATATTTTATTATATTTTTATTCCACATAGTTTTCTCAAAATCATCAAATCATTACAGCAAACTCATAACAGTCAAATTCATGCGCAATAGAATCTTATTTGCAATTCCCGTTAAACGAAAAATCCAATAAATGCAAGACCACTTGGGTTAGGTTCCTAACTCAATGAGTCAACTTCCAGAAGTAGAACCAACCCAATTGGTCTCGTAGTTCATGAGATCTAACATTCAGAAAACAACCTAACAGCAGGTCTAACAGCTCAGCTTTGCACAATGTTTTTGTAAAATCATAAAAGTTAACTTCTACTTTTCCAAAAATTACAAGTTTATGCTTTATAGAAACTAGACTCAACCTAGTTTACTGTAGTACCAATAATCTCAACCAATTTTCACGTTTACACTTCGTTACAGTCACTTAAACATCATATACACATTCTGTCCAGAAACTGTTTGCATCCAAACTCAATATATTAACAACCTATGAACTATCATGCATTCATATAACCCTCTAGACTCCATAAACACCATCCATGCACATCAATTACACATTACACACAAGATTAGGGTTTTTGTTTGAACTCAAATCAAAGACACAACAATCAACATGTTACAATATCAATTCTACTTATCAAATCATTACTCAATCAACAACAATCATATTGATTACATGTATATATGAAATCGGCAGCTTAGGGTTTACAATTAACCCAACAAACATCAAAATCAAGTAATAAGAATGTATAGGATAATCAATTATACCTTCCTAGCACCTAGTTCTTCAATCAAGGGCTTGATTTGGTGGTTGTATGTGTGTGTGAAGGTGACGGCAGCCAAGAGGGATGGAGGGGGTGGCTGATCGGTTTTGGGAGAAAGAAAAAATAAGAGTTAGGGTTTATTATAACATAGTATTTATAGAATACTATGTTACACTTTAGCCCCCCCACTTTTAAGTATTACTTTTCCTAGCTTAAACTAACTTGTTTACATCTTGAGTTAACGTTTATAACCATGTTATCACACAACACATAAGTCTAACACATAATTATCACATAATTACTGTTTTGACGTTTTTCGTTTATTCATCAATCGTTTGCGTCAACTCGTTTGTGTTTCGGTGCAATTCCCGAAAGACTACACATGTAGTAAGTGTTAAGCGTCATTTAAACCCTAGTTTAAATGTAATGAAGTGTGCGTTATAGATTCAATGATCTTAAGTTTGAATTGACGGAGTTGAGTTAACGGAGTTAACCTGAAATTGACGATTGTCACATTAGCGCGTTCCAGCGATACTCTAATTTGTGAAAAATGAGAACTAATTGGCAGAAAATCAAAGCGTTTTTGAAAACTTAACAAACCGCACATAAAATAACCTTATTTCACTATAAATACTCATTTATAATTCAATTAAACTCGACCACAAACACCTTACAACATCAAGACACTAAACCCTAACTCAATTACAACATACCAAGCCGTCCAGACCCAAATCGAATTCAAGTTGAACCCACGAACCCTCGATCCCGTTCTCCCTTAATCCGGCATCCAAATCGGTAACTGAAACATGTTTTCGGTTCGTTTTTAACTAATGATCGTAAGCCCTAAATCAATTTTAACTAACTATAAGCAGTAAACCCATTTTGAAATTCTAGGGTTTGTATTGTTTTATGGGGAAGAACAAGACTTTGTATTTATTAAACCAGTTTCAGTTTATAGCTAAGTTAAGGCATTGGCCTGATGGCCAGTGCATGTGACTTAAACTGAGAACCGGCCTGGGCGCGGGTTGCGCGGGTTCGAGTCCCCCAGGCTCGATTTTGTATTTTTAATTTTATAAAAAGTTATTTTGACCATTTTTGTTATTAATATATATATATATACAACATTAGATAAAACGTTATATTGATAAATCGAGCCCACCGACTTTGTTTCCTTGTCTTTTTCTTGAACTTGTGATTTGTTATTAATCGAAAGATATATATTATATATAATATCTATTTTAATTATTTAAAAATCTAATGTAAATAATAATAGTAATAATAATACTACTTATAATAATAATCATAAAAATAGTAAAAGAAAACTCTAAATATATATATATATATATATATATATATATATATATATAAATCCAAAGTTTTTTTAAATCGATTTGTAACTGTTTTGTCGTGTCACATTATTTTTAATTGTCTCTACCTCTAGTTTATATTATTTACAAAATTTAATATGAAATAAATTAATAATGTTTTAACTACAAGTGAACATAAAAGTCTATCGAATCCCAAAACCGTCATAGTTCATTTTTAAATAATTATTATTTTCTTTTTTTATTAATTAGTATAATCGTTAACAACTAGGAACCTTCGTTGACGTATCTCGAGGAACTAGCCGATTTTATCTTAAATTTTTATCGCCATCCCATCTTCGTTAATCCACTCGTTAAGGTGAGTTTACATACCCCTTTTTCCCCATCTTTTATATTTTGGGGGTAGCATGTATACATTATTCAAGTTTACTTATGTTTTATTCCCACATCTATTCAAAACACAATTCAATATATGTTTATGTGTGATTATTGCATGCTCTATGATGATGCTCTATGTGCTTAATTGTTTATTTTATGTTTGGTGGTTGGTATCTCATCCTCATCTAGTATGATCATACATTTACCTAAGTACTTTGATTTCGTATCAATAAGAACGGGTTCACATCTATTTAGTTGTTTACATTTTCATAAGAATTGTAATACTCATCATTACATATGAATTGTGATTTCTCTATATATATATAAAATTAAAACTTATGTATTCTCACCCACATTCGTGTTGACAAACTATATTTTCATACATGTTACAGTAACAAGTAGTTGATATTATTCTAGATGGAACACAATAGTTTGACCTTAGGATATCTATTCAAATAACAATATTATGATGTATTTGTTACAGTTATAAAATTTGTGTACTTGTTTAATGTTAATGAAGTTAAATAATAATTGCCACATTAATTAGTGTCTTTTGAGCTACTGTCCAATCAATACGTTACGCCCCGGCATGTTCCGCCGCCTTTGGTCGGGGTGTGACAAGAATAGAGAGTAATCATCAGTGACCACCAAACAATAAAGTTTCCCAGTGATACTTTTGTAATTCACGGGACCAAACAAATCTATATGAACTCCCTCGAAAGGTAAGTTGATTGAATTGAGAGACTTCGTCGGTTGTGACTTTTTCTTTTGTTTTCCCTTCTTACTCCTTCAACCAGTTGATTGTGAACCATATAATTCATCTTGCAAACATTGATGTGACCCATTCGACGATGCCGTAACGCACTCTTTTTCAGACGCCTTGGTGACAAAACACTGTACAGTACCTTGAGTCGATGATGCAACATTCATGTTGAGCACATAAATATCATTTTCCCTTGGCGACTTCATTAATATCCACTCTTCTGGAATCTTATACCCAAGCTTCAGAATCATATAATCTTGACTTGTAAAGTGTGTGGAAAAGCATTTGTCACAAATTTGTGAAATACTCAGCAAATTATTCTCAAGCTCAGTGATGTAATTCACATTCTCGAACATCACTTTCCCATTCGATAAAGTACCCTCTCCAACAATTTGTCCTCCTTGATTTCCTGCAAATCCCACATATCCTCCTCTAATTAATTGAACATTCTTTAGTAAGTGAAGAGTTCCAGTCATGTGTCGAGAGGCTCCACTATCCATACTCCAACGTGAGTCACTGGATCTTGAAAGCTCCTACAAAAATAAGCAGTTAGTGAAACAAGGAAATCCAAGCCTTCTTGGTCTTGGGTTGTTTTAATTTTTCATAAAAACAATCATCATAATAATCATCCTCAGAATCAGTCAAAGATTCAACCGATGAGCATGATTTAAACGAATTAGAAGACTCAGATTTTAAAGGTTTAACTCTTTTATCTTTTTAATTTGAGAAGACTCAACATCATTATCAGTTGTTGAATTAACAGATTTTTTAGGTTTATCACTGATTTTACCCTTAACCACCCAGTTTTGCGTAATTGAACTTTTCTTCTTGTAAAACTTATCATTTTTCTTAACATTTGAAGTTTCACTGACTTCAAAAATATTTTTGACAAGTTCATTATCAACTCCCCTCTTTAAGATCTTGATAGAAGGAGAAGCGTATCTAACAACTGGAACTTTTCATGTGGTTTTTTATTCACCACTTGTTTTTTCTCTTGAGATTGAGAAAACCGTTTAGGACATGAATAGATCAAATGTCCTTTCTCATTTCAACATAAACACTTCCTCCTATCAACAAAATTGTTCACGAGATGAACATGATTCTCTTGTTTCTCTTTTTCAGCTTTGAGTTTATAAAACTCATCATTTGATTTCCTTGTGAAGATAGCCTCTTTTTCCTACTCAGATGCCTCACCCTTGATAAAGGTAATCTTTTGAAAACCAATATTTGGTTTTATAGAATGTTGGTTACCCTCTTTAAACCCAATGCCTTTTATTTTATAATAATAACTTGTTATAGCAAATTTAGAATTCTGATTACTAGTTTTACCACATGTTTCAGATTTATCACTTGTTTCAGATCTAGTTTTAACCTTTGAATTAACATATATATCACTTGTTTCATATTTCATCTCAAAAAACACAAATTCTGCAACTTTCATACCCACTTCGCTCTCACATTCAAAGCTGTTGAAAGATTTAACAATTTGCTCATCACATGAAACATCATGTTGTGATGAATCAGACACCACGTTCAACACCTTAAGAAACCCTTCAGGTTCTATTGGAACATAGGAGCTCCAAATTGGTGGCGGAACAACATGATATTTTGGAATTTCTTTCGGAACAATATGATCAAAAACATATTGAGAGGCGGAATAGCTTTTAAGTTTAGTTTCAACTCTTTCAATTTCAATTTTAGTTAGTTGAAGTTCTTTTTAAGTTCCGTTTTCTCATCAACATGTCTATTAATGGCAATTTGTTTATCTTCAACCGTGTGTGTGAGCATAGAGACCGTTTTCTCATCTTGTAGGATATTCGTCCACAAGTTTTTCTCACACGATTGAAGCTTATCATATGCCTCTTTACATTTTGATAATCAAGAAACATCTTATTATTATCATCTTCTAGTGAGTTAAAGTCTGTTATTAATGAATTACTAACAAATTCTTTTTCTTCAAATGACTCACAAATATGTTTAATTTCTTTAGAAGAAAATTTTACCTGTCCAACCATGTTCGCATGAAGAATAGGTGCCTTTCCAACATCTAGAGTCCTTGATCAACAGTCTCAGAGTCTTCAATAACTTCTTCAATCTTTGCTGCAACCTGAACTCCATCTGTTACCCTAATTACCTCTTGCTCATCATCAGTTCCAAAATCAATCTTTCCATGTGAAACCTCTTCACCATTAAACCAACCTGCAAACTTTCAAACACATCAGGTGGCAAAAATGATTTACATAATTCATTTGGAATCGAATCAAAACTCTTAAGAGAATCTGTCTCTTCAGAGTTTTTCTCTTTTTGATCAGCACTCATTCCTTTGGTTTCAGTCATTTCATCATCAGTGAGATCAGTAACAACAACATCTTCTTCATCATCACTATTTTCTTGTTCTTCAACTTGTGAACTTTCACCAAATACCTCCGCCACATTAGCCTTATGAACTATAGAGTTCCAGTTGAAAACCCTCATCCAATTGTGCGTGACACGCTTGTGATGACGATGCTTCATTCTTCTTAGATGATTCAACTTGTGTAGGAGAACTCTTATAATAGTTGGCTTGACGATTGTAATCCCTCCCAAATGGATTAGGACTTGCATCACCAACTTCAAGATTCAGGCATTCTCTCTTGAAGTGACCCTTCTCTTTGAATCGAAAACATCAGACCTTACTTATCAAATCCGAGTTTAGCAGTCGTCCATCAAGAAAATTCTTACCAGTGATCTCTCTAAATCTTTGTGCCCTTCTCACAACACTTACCATACACCAACGAATATCAAGCATCTCCATTTCTTCAGGATCAATTTGATCATAGTCTTCTATCATGTTGTCGTTACCAATACGACCAGCAATCAAAAATTCATACGACTCAAGGACGGATCCTAAGAAAGCTATATGTTCTTGAACATTTTCAACTGTCAGTCCGTTATTTTTTTTATGTTAACATCAATTTTGTATTGAACAACAACATTTGGTGGACTAACAGGCTTAGTGGATTGATCAGCAACGGAATTGGTGTTGAGCTAGTTCCAGTGTAAGTGCTTGTGAAATGAGGTATACTGGTAGGTTGACTGGATTAAGGACTCCCACGGAAACTATTATTTGTAACATAAGTAGTTTGGATCTTCTGGCTTGGGGCAATTGATGTGTTGCAAAACACATAGCGTTTTATCCCGTTTGTGTGCTGTTTTGTGCATAAAGCGTTAACGAATATAACTTGTTCTCGCATGAAATAAAATTTTTGTGTATATGATAGGTCCCATGTTGAAGAGAGTGAAAAAACGAGTTTAATGAAGAAAGAATCAGCTCAAACGAGATTCGGATGAAGCGGTATGCGCGTTTGAAAATAAACGAGTCAGAAAACAAAGAAACGAGCACCCAGGACCTGGCCGCGCTACGCGACCAGGTGAGGCATCCATGCCGTGCTATGCGACATCCCACATGTCCCAAAGGCTGCCAAGAATGCTCAAGAATCAGCTACCCAATTTACTTTGTCTTCTAGTGGGCCTTGTGGGCTTGTTTTAACCTACTTTATATTAGGAAATAGATGTTTAAACATATATATAAAGGGTTTATACCCTATGAACGATTTGAACATAATATTTCCAGCCACCAATCTTGATTTGGAGGAGGGACCGAGGAGGAAAAGCTTACGGTTCTATCTTTTATCCTTCGGTTGTCGGTTTTGACTATTTTAACGTTTGTGAGTTCGTTTTCGGTTTTTAATCATTCAAACCTTTTGTAATCAGATTTATATGAACACGTTTATCATTTATATCTATTTTATCTACTATTCATTGATTATGATTGGCTAAACTTCTTTGTTCTACCTAGGTTAGATGAATATTGTTAGGTTTTAATAAGTAATATGGATTGTTGATCATCATGACTTGAATTGTTGATGAAAGTTTGGTTTAAATTGAATTAGGTTGTGTTTAGTGGCTGTGATTTGATTAATTATACTCATATACCTCTTTCTTTGATTGATTGAATCGGTTTTGATTGATTTTAGCTTGTTTGAACTCTTTACTTTGTGTTTAGAGATTGTTTGCGAAGTGATCAACCGTAGGGTTTTAGTGGGTATATTAATTGGTTGAAGTCAGCGGGTAGGCACCTTCTTAGAGACCGAGAGGTGATAGGAAGTCGTCTCATTGTTTTTACTTGTTAGGATTAGGATTGCGTGAGAGCGGGTTCAGTTCTTGTCGGGTTTGGGTTTGTGAGCGATTAGTTGATCTAGTTTAAGTTAAACCAAATGGTTCCTCTATCCTTGGTTGCGTAGTATTTGTTTCCATTAGGGTCGTGTGTCGGTGAGACCGAGAGGAGAGTCGGCATTAGAATACACTAACAATTCGTTTCCCGCTTTTATTCTTAAAATCAATTAAGTGTAGGTTAGAGTTTGTTAGTGAGACCGAGAGGTGATCTAGCTTTCTTGAGTGAGCCTTAGTTGTGTGATCCTTAAAAACCGGTGTCGTGAGATTCTTCAATCCATTAGCTTATTATAGCTTCAATAAGATTCTTACCTAGGTAGACGTTTTCTCCATTGATAAGTCTCATTCTCAAAGTTTCGTCTAGTCTTGTTAGGTTAGTCTTTTAAGTTAGTTAAAGTAAGTTAGGTCAAATAGTTAATAATTAAAAATCATAAAAAAAATATTATTCTTAGGTGAGTCTTGGTTAGGGTTAAGTACTAAAAACGTTTTCACGTGTCCTTGTGCTCGATACTCGGACTTCCTTAGTGATATGCTATTAGTGATTGGTACACTTTCCGGCTTTGTGTGGTTTCTATAGGAGTCTTGTGTTATAAATTTAAAGCTTAGTTGTGAGTTACTTTGAAAGAGCATCATTAGACACACATCAAGTTTTTGGCGCCGTTGCCTGGGACACGGTTTGATGCGTATTGAGAACGACTCGAGTTAGGACCTACCTTGTTAGATTATTTAATTTAATTAGTTTAGTTTATTTTCGTTTAGTGTAGTTTAAGTTTTGTTTTATTTTTTTATTATTATTTTTACTCTTAACTATTTTATCTATCTTTATCTGGTGCCCGTGATCCGTTTCTTTTGATTGTTCTTTACAGAAAAAGTGGTCAAATTACAAGTTGGGGAACCATGGTGCAAATTTTGTGGCGGAAATCAATGTGTGCATGATGCTTATGAGAGGAGAAATATAGAAGTCGAGGCACGGAAAGCTCCATGGGAATCACTTATGGCAAAGCCTCCTCTATACCAATTTGCATATGATCAAATGGGGAACTTCTTAGGGTATAAAGGTTTGTCAGGGAATACATTAGAGCCCACCCCAGAATTGGGGGCAATAATGGATGATATATTGTTTGCCATTAGAAAGGATTTGGAGTATATTCCACCTTTGAATCCACCTTTGTTTGAAACCCTGAGTGAGATTGAAGATACCGGAATGGAGGAGCAGAGAGTAGAGGAATATGTTCCCTTTTGGGTGGAAGAATTTAAGGATGAGTTTGGTGAAGAGTTGATGGATTTTACCATGACAGATGAAGGAGAGTTTGACCCACTTGGCGATTTAAAGTTGCTTGAGGATCTATTGTATAACGAGCTAGGTGCGGGGATCAAGAATGAGCCTTGTGAGGAGAGCCATGAGGTGGTTGGTGAATCAGTCTTTCCACCATTGCACTTTAAATGTGAAAAACCAAAACATGAACCGTACTCAATTTCCATTCGGGACGTGTTGAGGTTTAAAAAGTTGGCTAAAAGAATAAGGAGGATATCAAGGCTCAGAGATCATGGTGTGAAGAAGAGTTCGTCACTCCTGTTTCACTTTAGGGGATCATTTTTTGGGGAGTCTAAGAGTTGGTGGGTTATGTTTAATTCATATGGTCGTGCCCATGAGAGTTGTGCAATTGGTTTCTTCCCGACCAATTGTAAGAGGAGAGTATTGAGGAGCATCGATAGGAAGAGGATAAAGGAGAAGCCTCCTGATTGAGGTTTCGGGAGCGAGTCCGGCTGAAGACTATTCAATAAACTTAGCGCTTCCCGGGAGGCAACCCGGTAGTATCTTTTCTTATATTTTATTTTCATTTTATTTTTATTTTCGAGTTTTGCCGAGTGTTTCTTCTCTTACTTGCAGGTTATTCCTTGATTGGTTGATGACGGTTGATGAGCTGGAGTTTAAACCAAGTGTGGGGGTGCAATTTTCTTAAGGATTGCCGCATTCGTTCGTTAGTGATAGCTTGATAGAGAGCACTGGAGTTTTAAGCTTGCGTTCGAATAGGAGAGCGAGGAACATGATTCACCGCACACTTGCATGATCACATATACCAGGGGAGTCTGTTCCACTTTATTTTTCTTTATGTTTAGTTTTGTCTTTTCCTTGTCTCATATTGAGGACAATGTGAAATTTAAGTGTGGGGATGGGGAATTGACGTTTTCATTCTTAAGAAAAATAAAAGAATATTAAAAAAAAAAGCTTAAAAAAAATTTCCCTTTAGAATTTATTTTATTCTACGTTAAGCAGGAAATGATATTATTACCAATGTGCTAACAAACTCTCGGAACTTTTGAAAAATATAATAATAACAAAAGAAGAGATGGTTTTTCATATCTGATTTGGGATGTGTCAGTTAGGCCCAACTGGCTTTGATAGTCCTCTTTAGCAGTTTTTATATATATAATAATTTGAAAACGGTGAAACCGAATTTCGATGCTTAGGGAAGATTACGATAATCTGAAAACTTTGAGATGGTAAGAATTAGATGCACTCAAACCAGCACACACCACATGTCCATCTTTTTACGATCTTAGAAATAGTTATATATTTTAGGGTGATATAAAAAAAAGAAAAACAGAAACAAAACCAAAAAAAGATGTAAAAAAAAGAGAGAAGTATGTTTTGAATGTTATGTGTATTATCAAAATTTGTTCAAGAAAAGCAAATGCTTGTGAAGAAAGTTATGTATTGTAAAATGCCAAAGAAGCATTCTTTAAAGTTAGTAAAAGAGGCCAAAGCTGCACATACTAGACGGGACTAAGAGTTTACGTGTTACTTTGGGGATAGTGACTCTGAGGATACACTATTGGGGCTCGAAGGTTCTTAGTCAATAAATATCAAATTAGGAATTTATAGGACAAAGTTCAATAATATTTGGGAATAGCTCGTACGACCTCCGCATGACCATTCATCCATCAAAATTTCACCTAGTGCATCTAATTAGTACCATCAACGAGTCCTTGGATTATATTGATTTTTCGACTAGTTTGCTTCGACTCTAATTCTTCTAGCTCTCTTTGTCTGAGATGGGGTAGGTGTAGCCTTTATTTTTGAACTTAAAACGCTTAATGCAATTGGGGGTTTGATTGGTTAGTGGTTGGGTTTAAGTGGACAACAATATCGACAATCGCAGTCAATATGTCGAGCTGTTTCTTGTGCTTTAGTAATGTTAAATAATATGGGAGTTTGTTGTTTTTCATTTGGTTATGATCCTTTGTAGATTTCTTTTTTAGGGATGAAAAAGGTTCAAGTGTGGGGATATTTGATGTGTTGAAAAACACATAGCGTTTTATCCAGTTTTTGTGTTATTTTGTGCATAAACCATTAATGAATATAACTTGTTCTTGCATGAAATTAAATTTTTGTGTATATGATAGGTCCCACGTTTAACAGAGCGAAAAAACGAGTTTAATGAAGAAAGAATCAGCTCAAACGGGATTCGGATGAAGCGATATGCGCATTTGAAGATAAACGAGTCAGAAAACGAAGAAACGAGCACCCAGGACCTGGCCGCGCTAGGAAACCAGGTGAGGCATCCATGCCCGTGCTATGCGACATCCCACATGTCCCAAAGGCTGCTAAGAATGCTCAGGAATCAGCTACCCCATTTATTTTGTCTTCTAGTAGGCCTTGTGGGCTTGTTTTAACCTACTTTATATTAGGAAAGAGATGTTAAAACATATATATATATATATATATAAAGGGTTTATACCCTATGAACGATTTGAACACAATATTTCCAGCCACCACACCTGCTTTTGAGGAGGGACCAAGGAGGACAAGCTTACGGTTCTATCTTTTATCCTTCTGTTGTCGGTTTTGACTATTTTAACGTTTGTGAGTTCGTTTTTGGTTTTTAATCATTCAAACCTTTTGTAATCAGATTTATATGAACATGTTTATCATTTATATCTATTTTATCTACTATTCATTGATTATGATTGGCTAAACTTCTTTGTTCTACCTAGGTTAGATGAATATTGTTAGGTTTTAGTAAGTAATATGGATTGTTGATCTTCATGACTTGAATTGTTGATGAAAGTTTGGTTTAATATTAAATTAGGTTGTGTTTAGTGGCTGTGATTTGATTAATTCTACTCATATACCTCTTTCTTTGATTGATTGAATCGGTTTTGATTGATTTTAGCTTGTTTGAACTCTTTACTTTGTGTTAAGAGATTGTTTGCGGGGTGATCAACCGTAGGGTTTTAGTGGGTATATAATTGGTTGAAGTCAGCGGGTATGCACCTTCTTAGAGACCGAGAGATGATAGGAAGTAAAGTCGTCTCATTGTTTTTACTTGTTAGGATTAGGATTGCGAGAGAGCGGGTTCGGTTCTTGTCGGGTTTGGGTTTGTGATCGATTAGTTGATCTAGTTTAAATTAAACCAAATGGATCCTCTATCCTTGGTTGCGTAGTATTCGTTTCCATTAGGGTCGTGTGTCGGTGAGACCGAGAGGAGAGTCGGCATTAGAACACATTAACAATCGTTTCCCGGTTTTGTTCTTAAAATCAATTAAGTGTAAGTTAGAGTTTGTTAGTGAGACCGAGAGGTGATCTAGCTTTCTTGAGTGAGCCATAGTTGTGTGATCCTTAGAAACCGGTGTCGTGAGATTCTTCAATCCATTAGCTTATTATACCTTCAATAGGATTCTTACCTAGGTAGACGTTTTCTCCATTGATAAGTCTCATTCTCAAAGTTTCATCTAGTCTTGTTAGGTTAGTCTTTTAAGTTAGTTAAAGTAAGTTAGGTCAAATAGTTATTAATTAAAAATCATAAAAAAATATTATTCTTAGGTGAGTCTTGGTTAGGGTTAAGTACTAAAAACGTTTTCACGTGTCCTTGTGTTCGATACTCGGACTTCCTTAGTGCTATGCTATTAGTGATCGGTACACTTGCCGGTTTTGTGTGATTTCTTTAGGAGTCTTGTGTTATAAATTTAAAGCTTAGTTGTGAGTTACTTAGAAAGAGCATCATTAGACACACATTAGCAATCACCGATTGTGATGAGTTAAAATATAATCCAATGTGACAGGTCCGAGCCCCGGTGCGGAAGCGTGAATATTCGGTGTTATTATCGACAGTGGAGCTCGGATCTAGGGTTAGGATCGAATCTTATTCGCTATTCACTCTTGAATGATGTTTGGACGGATGAGGTGTATTGGAGAGAGCCTGATTTGATTAACAATCAACAATAAAGTAGGATGAACAATTGTAATCAAAACACAAAAAGATAGAAATGGTAGTATGATTAATATTAGCCGAATGATTCACACAAAGATGAACCACTCATACATACATTCATACATACAATCGATTAAGAAATATCAGCCGCCACCAGGAGAGCTCATCCTGGAGGCGGAGACTCTCTCAAAGGGATAAAACCCTAAATCTCACACATACACAATACAGTCACTCATACTAGACAAATGAATAAAAACATCTATTTATACTAGTCTAGCATGACTTGGTCTTCAAGCCATCCACCCTTGGTTGAGACCAAAATAATATAATTTTCACCCACAAATTAATTCGATGCATCGGTCTAAAATATAAGTCCCAACACAATGTCTTGAGTTACTGATGTATTCTTCATCTTCTGTTTCTTACGAATCTCAAGCTCATGTGCTTCCAACTTCTCAATGAATTGGGCTAAAGTCAATCATGCATAGTTGATCGGGTTTGATTTTTGAATCATTATGAAAGTTTCCCAATCAACAGATAAAGAATTAGCAAGCTTGGCAATGTATTGATGTGTGACAAGTGTATATAATAATATTAAATACCATGTTTTACTGAATTCACGTAAAGAACCACACACAATCGGCAAGTGTGTCGGTCACAATGTAGCTAGCAAGTAAGAACGGATATCGAACCTAAGACACTATGGGTAAACTCTAATTATTAAACCTAATGATTACTAACTTAGACTTTCTTCTAATTTTTATATTTTTTTGTATATTACTTAAACTAATAATACTTAACTAATTAAAAATTAACTAAAAATAAAACTTTATAAAAAATCGGGTTTTACTAATATGCGAGAAACGACTACCTAGGTAATGAAATCCTACTAGTTAAATTAATAGTTCACGAACTTGACTTGGTTGAAAAACAATATCTTAAAAATGTGACACTAAAGACCGCTAAAGTACGCTAGATCGCCTCCCGACCTCACCGACGACACCCTAGAACTCTAATGACATGTGAAGTTCCATTGCTAATGGTTTGGATCACCTCCCTGTCTCACCTTATCTAATAATACTATGGTACCCAAAACCCAAATCACCTCCTGGTCTCTTTGAATACAATATATATATATATATATATATATATATATATATATATTAATATAAAAGGGGTATTATTAATTAATTTGAACACTACTTGTATCACAATAATCTAAGGGGCCTGGGATAACTCACTCCCGTGCAGTTATTACCCAAACCCGCAAAAGACAAAGATAACACAACACTAAATTGCCTCCCGACCTCTTTAGCGATAGAAAAATAGAATCAAATCCGCTCTCAATAATTATTCCTACGATTATTTCGACCATAAATCGCAAACAAGTTGAAAACACAAAGTAAACAACCTAACCATGTGTCTAACAATCACAAATATGCTATCCTACTTTTCTCGTATGCCCGGAAAATTCATTTCGGTACAACTCCGCTTGCTGCAAAGCCTTTCTTTCTCGTCCAAACACTCCGCTGCTTCAATTCATCTTTGTTTATGCTGCTAACTCTCAGTTTGGTCCTACTTCTGATTCATTTTGTTCTAAAAAAGGAGGAGGAAACCGTATCCGGAAATCTTGTACTCAGAGTCACAAATAAAGTGGACTACCTAGCGCCTTTGATACTTGGTGGATGACCTTTCTAGTGGCTTTTTCCCGTCCCTTTTGGGACCATTCACCCTTTTCCCAACCAAGAATAGGTAGAAGCCTTCTTTCCCATACACAACGACGGTTCCAGGCAAGATTAATAGTTTATAGTCGACTCAATATCGGCGAAATCCCCCATTGAATCTCTTTAGTACCTATTCTCTTGTAGTGCACCCTTCCTCGAAAGAGTAGGCGGTTGAAAGACCCACCTCTTAATAAAGTTTAAGTTGGGAGATCTCAAAGGGGAACCTCGTTTAGCTTATCAGTCCCTGTATTATTCAACTAATCTGTCCACTTCTCTTGTCCAAAGTAGAAGGAATTTTTCAATCCTTTGTTTCGAAGGTAATTCTCCAGTCTCTAGACTGGAAAAGATTCAATCCACTTGTAGGCCTGCTTCTATGTCCTGTAGCTTCTAAGGCATTAGCTTCAAAGGGGCTTGTTGTCCCCCTTCTTAGCTCCTGAGGTCTGCTTTAATTTAAGCTTCGTCGAAAAAGGCCCGTAGCTTACAACATCTTATGAGAAGGGCCTGTAGCTCGATACAATTTAAGGCCAGTTGCGTACTTGCTAGAGACGGATTCCGCCATTCCATGAAACATCAGGCCCAGCTTGAAAAAGATTTGGATGCGGATGATAGAGAGCATATTTTTTATCTATCCCCAAAATGAGAGCTATTAGATGAGAAGAGACTTCACGCCATGGAACATGCCCAGGTCTACCAGAAAAGGGGCTTTCAAGTGAATTCCAAAATAAGGTAATATAGAGAAAGGTCAACATAGGAGATAAAGTCATGAAAAAGATTCTTTCCGGACGTGAGCCTCACCCAAGAGGGAAACTCCATTTTGTGCTCGATCTCTTCTGTCATGCATCATGGCTGGGTGAGTTGTCCCATTGCGAAGGAACCTCCGTGCTTCCAATCTGGTCATGCACTTCTTTAAGATGTGGAACCTGGGAGCTTTTCTCTTATAAAGAGGGCTAAATCTTTCGTAAGGGGGGTAAGGAGGTTGATAGTCCCGTCTGCTAGGATTTTCCGAACTTCCCTTCACCTTTCTATCTCTTAGTTAAGAGAGAATCATCCGAACGAGATAAGGTTGTCAAATGGGGGAAGAGGAACGAGAGGCGTCCCTGGCTCACTAGTAGGTGACGAGGGTATTAAAAAAAAGGCTCTTTTCACCTGCCCATGCATTCGTTCGGATCCATTCTTCCTTCTTTACCTTTTCAACCCACCCTTACTAGCTAATAGGGCTTACTAAAAAAAGAATTTGCCTCTTCCTGGTAATGAATTAAGCAGCAGCGAGGAGGTCCGGTTCCATAGTGATTTCGTCTGCTTTTGGAACTTAGATTCATAGGGACAAAGAAAGTGATTTCGGACTTTTGAATTCTCAGAACCTCCTTCGAATGAAAGAACTTGAAAGGGTCTCACAGGCATCTCTCTTCGAGCGGCAGTGCAAGCTCGGATGGTGTTATTGCTGGTAGAAAGTCTTGGATTAGTTTGTACCGGTGTAGGTCCCTGAGTGGTGACTTGTCCCCCTTGATGTTGTGGCATTGGATTAGTATAGATCCCCAGTAGCTTCAGTAACATTGGAGGCTTTAAGGTATGCCTTAACTTCGTTCTAATTGAGAAGATTTTCATCTAGATGACATCACGCAAAGTATGACACTCTTCGATGGTACGGACGCAAAGTATGACACTCTTCGATGGTATAGCCTGCGTATCGGTGAAATGGACAGAACTTTGAATAGTTGAGACTAGGAGGCCAGGGGAGTGGTTTATCTTTGGGCAGAGAAAGTTTTACAGGGAAGAAGGTGGAGAAGGCTGAGCCGTAACTACTATACTAGGAGAAAAGTATGACCTCTTTAAGATCTGGGATACATCTTTCCGATGATATCCATGGCCCACCCTCGAAACGGCCAAGGCTTTATAATCGGGTATAACTCGGAAGCCGGCTTGTGCTGGATTCCTGCAAACATCTGGCAAGCATCGCATCTCTTAGCATGGGCTACGTAATCTGCATGCAAGGACCGTAGGCCAGTAGTGGCCATGTCTCCGGATCTCTCGAATTTCCCTCAGCTCGCTCGATCTACCTATCTTTCTGAGTTTGATTAGTTTTCGCTCTAGCTGACCTTTCCCTTTAATCAATGACAAAACCTACCTTTCATTTCTTCTTACCCTAGGAGCTTTCAGCAAAGGACAGATTTCTTGGTCCATTGACATCGATCAACGAAATAGACTTCCTTCTTTCACTTTTGTCGCTGTCTTCCATATCAAAGAGCCCCATTAAGTGAGTGTTCCACGAGAAAAGAGAGGCTGACATCTTTTCTTATCAATCTATTTTCGTAAATGAAGAAGATAAGTGAGAGCTTACTGACTGCATCTTCTAAGAAGGCCTTGGAAGAAGAAATAGAATCTCCTTTCGAGTTCGAGAAAAGGTCCCATCCTTCAACATCATGATTGGGTCGACCAGGCCAGATCATGAGTGAAATATCATGATCGGGTAGACCAGGCCAGATCATGAGTGAATAGAAAATAGAAAATGTACATAGCAGATCCAGCTGAAATACTTGGAATAATTCTACCACTTCTACTAGGAGTAGCCTTTTTAGTGCTAGCTGAACGTAAAGTAATGGCTTTTGTGCAACGTCGAAAGGGTTCTGATGTAGTGGGATCGTTTGGATTGTTACAACCTCTAGCTGATGGTTTTTAATTGATTATAAAAGAACCTATTTCACCAAGTAGTGCAAATTTCTCCCTTTTTAGAATGGCTCCAGTGGCTACATTTATGTTAAGTATGGTCGCTCGGGCCGTTGTACCTTTTGATTATGGTATGGTATTGTCAGATCCGAACATAGGGCTACTTTATTTGTTTGCCATATCTTCGCTAGGTGTTTATGGAATTATTATAGCAGGTCGGTCTAGTAATTAGGGGGCGGCCGTTCAGTCGCCTATGATACTAGGACCAATAGGTCAAAAATGGGTTTGTGCCGCAGTGTTGAACGATCCACTCTACACAGGTGTGGGCTTATAGGGCTCATAAAGCCTTTCTTTCATTCATCAAGAGGGCCCTGGTCGGTCACTTTTCTGGGCCGGGATCGATAAGTGGAAGGGAAGTTATAAAAAAGATATCTTGATCTTTGCACCTCAGAGCAAGAGGCTTGTCAAGCTGGCCTAAAATTTTCATTATGATTCATTATTCTATAGAAAAATCTATATAATGAAGATAGAAATAAAAAGATTCGTTGTCTTTTAACCGGTTGTTCTTCTTTGTCAACGCTACTAAGGACCTATAAGTTCGCAATAATGAAAATTGGTTGTTAAAAAAAAAAAAAGAAAAGGCGCTATTTAGCCCTACATTAGTAGAAGTAAGCGGCTGAGTTAGCCTAGCCTACCCTAAAAGTGGTAAAGTAGGGTATATAGTAGGCAAGCGAGTTAGCGAAGAGGCTTAGGCTAATAGAAAAGAGAGCGTCGGTGCGTAGCCTTCATTCTACTAGGCTACGAAAAGGTTACAAAATCACTTAGCTCGAAGTTAGAAGAGTCAAGGGGGAACGCCATACCTACTTAGAAGAACCACTGTTCGCTGACTTTCTAAGGTCTAACCTTTCGCCCCCTGCTGAAAAGGGGCACTTAGCTTTGTACCACTGCTAGACTACTTAAGATTTCAAAGCAAACCTACTTAGTTTCGCAAGCCTTTGTCATTGTCAGTCAACTAAGTAGGGCCTGAGGCCCCCTGTGAATCCGTAAATCTGATGAGCATGCCGCAACAAAAGGATGGTCCCCTATGCATTTCATTCTTTCCGGAAGGGAAAAAAAGAAGTACCCCCCATCATAGTGAACCTCTCCTTGTGATTGGGATGAGGTAGATGCCTCCCAGCCGGGGGGCGGATCGAATCGGAGTTTCCTTAGGTAGCCACCGACCTACAGTTATCCTTAAACTTCCGTGCTTGGTGGAGAAGAAGCGAACAAAGGTACGCTCGCGCTATCTTGTTCTCTATCGCGAACTAGGATCGCTCGCCAGCTAGGTCAGATTGGAGCAACATTGTATGAGAACATATTACCCATATTCGGGGACAAGGGGCGAAACGACCTCTCGATCTACTTACTGCAGCCCAGGAATAAAAACGTCGTCTAGGCGTTACCTATTACTCCGTTCTACCCTACGCCTAGGACGTTGTCTGGGCCCACCAAGAGCCATAGTTAGTTGATGTTTCCTTTTGGTAGTTTTTTCTCGTTGTTGATACGGCAAGACCCAGCCAGATGATGTCTGCTGGTTGGTAGTGAGAGGACTCTTAGTAGCTGCATACCCAAAAAGGGGCGCTGGTTAAAAAACAATCATTTTTCTCTTTCTTGCTCTCCCTTAGCAGCGGGATAGGATTCTATCTATCTGCCTAGCTTTGGTAGATTTCCCCCAACGCAATCCACAGAAATTCCACGAATCCCTTGGTGGATAAGTCTCACGACTCAGCAGCAGTGCGGAATTTTCTTTCTCGTCTGCTGGATCTGATCTATAGTTAGGGGCAATACATACCAAAAGGTTCGAAGAAGGATAATGAGTGAAGATCTGCCCCAACCAAGTCGTCGACCGCTGCGGTACCTGAACTGAATGCTCTGAGGTTGAAAGGCAAGTAGATAAGCAGATTCCTACGTGTATTTTTATTGTCTCAATTCGTCCATTGCTGCTACTGATAAGGGAAAAGGTTATGAAGTTGACTTCTTTGCCTTCTTGAAGGTGGTTGGGCATTAACCAACACAACAGTGAAACCCGATCCAGCTTTCGCTCCCTCCACTTCTTCAGGGCCCTCACTTCCTCACTCAACTCACTCAGACGCTCGCCTCACGTCACTTCGCTCACCTTGGGAGGAAGGCTACTGATGGTAGCGAATCTCAGAATACGAATAAGATCAAAAAAGGCCATCATAAGAGCAAACAAGGCAATAGCTTCGGTTAGAGCAAAGCCTAAAATGGCATAACCAAACAATTTAGTATCCCATTACGGACTTCGTGCTACTGAATGGATCAACGAACTGAATATCTTTCCAATTCCAACTGCAGCTCCAGCTAAAGCAATTTTAGCAGTTCTAGCACCGATGACTTTTAAACCCTCTATACATCTTTAAAAGTTTTCATTCCAGTCTATTAATTGGAAGCAAGATTTTGATTCTTGAAAGCGAGTTAAATGGCTCTGAGGGGCACGAACGGTATATCAATAAGTACTGATTTGACTAGCTCGAACGTGGGGAACGAAGGCTTGAATGTGAACAAATAGCTGACTCTTGCAAGTTTGTGGCCAGCGATCACCCTCTAAGCTATACGCTTGATAACGAACTAAAGGGCTCGAAGCTATAGAAGCTCTACAAAAAGCAGTTCTTATGAATTTATGGCACAGTTCTTTAAGCTGGGTAAATGTAACGATTCCGGCAAATTCAGGTATACCCTAGCCGGAATATACTATTTACGTGTTATTTAATATTGATTATATGAGTTATAGCACGTTTATATGAATATATATGGTTCACAGTATGAATCATACTCAATTATATAGTGAATCATATTGGAATTACAATTAACCAATGAACGATTATTGAAACCCGAACGAATCGGGAATTACATTATAGACGAAGTATATAATGTTTAGTGATATTTACGAGGTATTAATGCTTCGGGATAAGTGAATTATAGCACAGAAAAAGGATTTCGATTTATTAGTACGTCGGTACGATAAACGAAACCTTTAACACCAAACCAAGCAAGAGACGATCAATCAAGCCGAAAAAGATGCGTAATTATTAAAAATATGATGTTTTAATGTCATGGGTTAAGTTTTTAAAGTTTTTAAACCAGTTTTATGTAAATTTCATTTTAACCCGAAAAACGACCATTTTATGCTCGTTTTAGGCCGAATTACGAGTTTAAACGAGAAACGAACTGAACCAGACTATCCACAACATTATCCGGATTGTGTAATCCAAATATGTGGCTATGGTGTGAAGTTGTGGGACCCCCCCCCACCCCACTTGAGGCCGATCGGACCATATTATTATTATTATCATTCCATTTTCTTTTTTTTAACAACAAAACTCTCTCAAACTCTCTCAAATCCCTAACCCTTTCAAGCTTTCTCCCAAGATCATCACATTTTAACCAA